>NC_030416.2:7484067-7529067 GCF_001660625.3 Ictalurus punctatus
TGATGTTACTCCTCATACTTGTGCCACTGTGTCAATTTGAATTCCCCCTATGGGGATCAATAAAGGTAAATCTTTTCTTATCTTATCTTATATTAGCTTAGTCATTAAAACTTGAGTCATATCAGTTGTGTTTACTTCAAATTTCACACACAAACACAGTAACACAATCAGATTAAGACCTTCAAACAATATGCCATTTAACCACATCTGAGTAGTGACTATTCATTTCATTTATAGTCATTTCCACTGTTAGGATTTACAGTGTATCTATCTATTAATTGAATTAAATTAAATCTGCTATGATATAAAAGGTATTGAATAGTAGTAATAGTAAATATATGAATAAGGTCCCCCCAAAATGAATCACGTGTCATTTCCTTCCTTCCCAATAACATTATATAGTTATGCCTCTCCTTGCCTTAATAACAGCAATAACTCATGTCAGCTAAGTCTTGAGAAAGTTCCTGTCAGTTTAACCCACTCTTCCACTGACTGGTTGTGCAATTCAGCTAGAGTTCTCCGGTGGCTACATTTGTCATCATGCAATGTTGGCGTCTCACTGTTGTGTTCTGCTTGGACATGAAGCACAAAAAGCAACCTTAGGCTTTGGCCAGCAGCTGACCATCTGCTTCAATGTGTCTTAAGTTGCATTTGTCTAGATGTGCAAACTATACCATTAAGACATAATAAGACACAGCTATTAGTGTATGTGAATAGTGTTCTTATCCAGTGAGCTTATGAGACACTTTGTTATTAATATTTAATCACATAAAAATTAATAAGACTCTCCAGTTGAGGTCATAAGTTTACATCCACATTCCAGGATTTGCAAAATGTTAATAATTAAAAAAAAAAAAAAAAGAAGAAGAAGGATCATAAAAATTGCATTTAAAAAAAAAAAATTTAGTACCACCCTGAATAAGCTATTTCATATGACAGATGTTTACATATAGTATAATTCACAAGACACAATAATAACAGAATTTACCCAAAGGAACCAGTTCAAAAGTTTACGTACGCTTGGTTCTTAATACTGTGTGTTGTTAAGTGGATGATCAAAGACTGTTAATAATTTTGTCTTCTGGGAAACACGTATGTATCTTGTGTAGCTTCTGAAGGGCATCAGGGCATGTCTGCACTTTTTGTAATAGTTGTGTACGAGTCCCTCTGTTGTCATCAGTGTGAAAAGATGGATCTCAACATCATATAGCCGCTGTTGGAAAGGGGTCAAATATGCAGAAGATGCTGGAAAAGTAAAGAATGTGCAGGACCTGGAGGATTTTTCTGAAGAACACCGGGCAGTTTAACTGCTCAGGACAAACAAGGGACTCATGAACAACTCTCACAAAACATAAACACAGTCGTGGATCATCCAGGTAACGACACACAGTATTAAGAATCGAGCGTGTGTAAACTTTTGAACTGGTTCATTTGTGTAAATTCAGTTATTATTGTGTCTCGTGGACTTTATGTGAACATCCTTTATGTGAAATAGCTTATTCAGAGCAGTAGTAAATAAAACCCAAAATGAATTTTTAATGATCCCTCTTTTTTATTTGATAATTATTAAAATTTTGCAGATTCTGCAAGTGGTATATAAATTGAGGACATCAACTGTATCATTAACTGATTATAATATTCTATGACTAATTTTTAGAGGCCTTTGGAAAAAAAACAGTGCTGAGATTCCAAACATAAACAATTCAAAGCATCGCATTAAATACTCTCTCGAACAGGTCTTCGCTTTTGGGAAACTGAATAATGATCTTTCACTGACAAAATGCCCTACAGAGAAAGAAAAACAGAGAGTTCCACTCCAGATCTCTCCTGCTCCTCCAGTATCCAGGCCAGATTTCATCTTCCCAACCTGTATCTGTTCCTCCAATATTTCTCTAATCACCTCTGAACTGAACTTCTCTTTTACGCTATACAGACTAGTGGCCAAGAGATTTGGCCAGTTAATTAGGCTTATATTAAGCATTTAAAAATAAACAGCATAAGCCGATCAACCTTCAAGCATGGCCGATTAATCAAAGTGCCTTTTCCCAGCAATCGCACCCTGCCTTCAAGCGGGAGATGTATATATATATATATATATATATATATATATATATATATATATATATATATATATATATATATATATATATATATGAATTATACAATACATGATTCTAAGCTAAGATGCACAAAACTATGACACATGAACATCACACCCATATGTGGTCCTTCTGTTTGTAGCATACAGTTATATAGAATATATTTGTATGCTCTACTAGTGCAATTTCTCTTCACTGAAACTAAGAGGCCCAAACCTGTTCCAGCATGACAATGCCCCTGTGCACAAAGCGAGGTCCATAACGACATGGTTTGACAAGGTAGGAGTGGAAGAACTCAAGAGGCCCTGACCTCAACCCCACTGAACCCCTTTGGGATAAACTAAGGTGTTGACTGCACCCCAGGTTTCCTCACCTAACATCAGTGCCTGACCTCACTAATGGTATATTCTGTTGAAGGCACCTAAATCTCCACAGCCCCACAGATCTCCCCACACAGATACCCTAGAACAATATAATAGCAAATGAAATTGCATACTTGAAATTGCATATTTGAAAAATATTGAAGATAAAGGGTGAAGGGATAAGGAAGATACAGATATAGGGATTAGGGCTGAACAATATCGCCTGCCCTTTCAACGTCAGCATGAATGTTCTGCATGTGAAATACCATCAACACATGGTATGCCATACCAAGGCTGCCATAGTCAAGTTGGTCAGTAATGCTATGCTAAAAGATTTTTTCTGTTTCATAGATAAGATTTAGCACTGTTAGCAATTTACTTAACTAATCTCAAAGAAAAACAGATAGTCCATGTAAAAACTAACTGAAATTTAACTGAAATTAATCTAATTAGTATTACTCTAGTATTAGTAGTTTTTCATGATCTGTGTATATGCTCATAATGGTTGACCGTAATAATTCAATTTGTGCTAATTGTAACCATTCAAGTGTTACAGCTGCAGGAGGAATAGTTAGTGCAGCAGAAACTATGTTCACTGTAACATATTCTGGCGGGCGGTTGTGGCTCAGGAGGTAGAGTGGGTTGTCCACTAATCGTAGGGTTGGCGGTTTGATTCCTAGCCCACGTGACTCCACATACCGAAGTGTCCTTGGGCAAGACACTGAACCCCAAGTTGCTCCCGATGGTAAGTTAGCACCTTGCATGAGACACAGTGTAAAGTGCTTTGGATAAAAGCACTATATAAGTGTGCCATTTTACCATTTACCATAAATGTTCAAAATTGAAGCATATATGGTAATTTCATTTGTTATTATGGTATCTGGGAAAATAAATCAGCATCATATCCCTACTTGGCAAAGGCCACAGTCTAACCACTAATCCAAACCTACCCCCCCTTACATCTCCCCACCTCCATCATATTTGACTTCCACATAAGGCATTTAAGTGTTAATGGATGAATTTTCACTTTTCAATTTGAAACATTTCTTTAAAGAATTGAATACATGCTGTACCGAACTGTATACTTGTGGTTCTTGTATAACCTGAAATCCTTGATCGCACCATCTAGTGGCATCTAATGTTTACATATTGAACAGTGAGCCACTGGTGTTATTCAAGATGGGTGATAAAATGTTAAAGGTTAAAATTCAAACCAATTCAATATTATTTCTATGGTGCGTTTGAAAGTAGACGCAAAGTGACACAAAGTGACTTTACATAAATCTGTATGTAGACTTATATTCAAAACCCTAATAAGCAAATTCCCTGAGATGACATAAGGAAAAATCCTTAAGAGGAACTAGGTTCAAAAGGAAACCCATTCTATTTTGACACCAGATGTTGCAATTATGAAAATTACTCTTCTACACTAGTATACTAAATCAAACAATACAACTGTGTTCAAAGGATCTTCATTATGAGCATCCTTATGCTTACAGCAGTTCTTAGGTACAGGTCGACAGTATCCAGGTGAGATGATCCACTGAAGAAGGAGTGAGACAACAACAATCAACACTGAAGCAAATGAAACAAATTAGTGTGTGTGAACAGGATATTCTGGTAGATTTCAGTCTTTTCAAACTTTTAGTATAGAAGTAAAAGTAAGTAAAAGTTAAAGTAGTTATTGGTAGCTCACTCAAAGTTTTATACTCTAGAGTACAGTACATCGAAATGCTCCCGAATGCCAGACACATAACACAATAACACACTTATAGTGGATACCCATGAAATAAGAAACGTGATTCTATGGCTCCTGGCTGTTCAGGGTCTGCTTTATCCCCTTGCTGACAGTAACCAATCAAGCATTATTTTTTATTTTTAAGCATTATTAAGCATTGATTTTTGCCTTAAATTCAGCGGATGCTGAATCTTCATTGCTGCAATTTCTCAGAAAATCCTTGTGGTTTAATAAAAATTAGAATAACGTGGAAAAGTTATTTTTTCCCCCGTAATTAAATTTTAAAAATTTCAAACATTTTTTTGTTTTAATCTTGATGATTACAGCTTACAGCTCATGGAAATCAAAAATCCAGTATCTCAAAATATTAGAATAAAGAATTTATAATACAGCAATGTCGACCTGAGAAGTTAACTCAAAGTTAACTTGGTCCAAAGTCCTCCTTTCAGATGAAAGTAAATTTTGCATTTCATTTGGAAATCAAGGTCCCAGAGTCTGGAGGAAGAGTGGAGAGGAACAGAATCCAAGCTGCTTGAAGTCCAGTGTGAAGTTTCCACAGTCGGTGATGATTTGAGGTGCCGTGTCATCTGCTGGTGTTGGTCCACTGTGTTTTTTCAAGTCGAGAGTCGATGCAGCGTCTACCAGGAGATTTTAGATCACTTCGTGCTTCTATCTGCTGACAAGCTTTACGGAGATGCTGATTTCCTTTTCCACCAGGTTGGCACCTGCTCACAGTGCCAAAACTACTAGTAACTGGTTTGCTGGCTGTGGTATTACTGTGCTTGATTGTCCAGCCGACTCGTCTGACCTGGACCACATAGAGAATTAATGAGAAACACCAGACCCAACAATACAGACGAGCTGAAGGCCGCTATCAAAGCAACCTGGGCTTCCAGAACACCTCAGCAGTGCCACAGGCTGATCGCCTCCATGCCACGCCGCATTGATGCAGTAATTCATGCAAAAGGATTAAAACCCCGACCGAGTATCGAGTGCATAATTTATCATATGTATATTATCTCATAATTTAATTCCAGTCACATCATACTATAAATGTGTACAGAAAAGAACCATAATGACTTATTTCTAGGCTAGGAGACAGAGACCAAATATACACATGGAGATTAAATGTCTGAACGGTGAAGGCCAGGTTCACACTGAAGTTGGATTGAAGTTGAACCGCTTGCCTGTTTCTGTATTATTTACGAACTTGCCAGTATTTAACTAATATTTGGAATGAACATGGTCTCTGATTTGTAGGTTTGCCTTTAGCTGTTTTGTTCATGTAACAGCCTTTAATGTTTTTTTTTGTTTGTTTTTTGTTTCTGGTAATTCCACAGAACTTAATATTTTTTGCACTGTGGGAAACCTGATGTGCGAAACCTTCTATAATATGCCAAATTATTTGTAGTCAAATAAACCTTCTTTTGTCTAATCCCTCTGGGTTTAAGACAATTCAAGTAATTGGGTATTTAATTGCCAGTTTTTAACAAAAATTTGAAATTAACAGGTTCTCTGATTTGTAGGTTTGCCTTTAGATTTTTTTGGTTTATGTGATGGTCTTTAATGTGTGTTGTTGTTTTTTGGTGGGGGGGGGGGGGGGGGGGGGGGGGGATGGGTGCTTCTTGGTTGTCACAGGAATATATGTGCAGCAGCTTTGTTTTTGAGGCTCTGCCATGTTTGTAATTCTAACATTATCAGGAATCTCCACTGAATTTCCAACAAAAGCAATGAATCATTTTGCCAGGCTGAATTATTTAACGCCGCCTCACAGCTCCAGTGCCCCCAATTTGATCCTGTCTGAGTTTTTCATGTTCCCCGTGTGTGGGGACTTCCTCTGGTTTTTTCCAGGTTTCCTCCCACTGTCCAAAAACAGGCAAGTAGGTGGACTGAATAATGTAAAATTGCCTGTGAATGTGTGTGTGTGTGTGTGTGTCCTGTAGTGGACTGATGTCCCATCCAAGATGAATTGCAGTAGAATGCAGTACAACCCCAATTCTGAAAACATTATCGAAAATGCAACAGTATCGAAAATGCAAAAAAAAAAAAAAAAAAAAAAAAAAAAAAAAAAAGCATCATTTGAAAATTCACTTCACCCTGTATATTGAAAACACATAATTTACCAAAGGTTTACCAAAGTATTCCCGAGCCCATGTCAGGATATACATTAGTATTACACAGTAACGTCTGAGGGATCGGAGAGCACGCGCATTTCATATTCTACATTCATTACATAAAGTGAAATATTTCAAGCCTTTTTTTGGCTTAATGTTGATGATTACAGCTTACAGCTCATGGAAATGAGATTACAATCACAATAGCACCTTAGTATACAGTTTATAGAAGGGAAGATATTTAAAATTGCACTATTCGGTGTCACCCAGATGTAAATATATATATATATATATATATATATATATATACCCAATCTTTGTGCAATGCCTCTGATTGATTTTCCCTCTTTTCTCAGCTTCAAAATGTCTTGCTTTTCTCCCACAGACAGCTCTCAGATCTTCATGTTGGCTTATCCTTTTTAACACCAAATGCAGTCTTCACAGATGAAACCGAAGGCTAAAGTCAAGAGTAGATATTCAGAGCTATTTATTGTTTAAACAATCAATCTAACAAGACACACCTGGCTAACAAGTAACACCTGTCACCATGTTAAAACGTTTTTTTTTTAGCTGTCATGGCAGGTCTGATACTGAAGTATTGAAAACTGTATAAGACGCTCACTAAACGTAAAATGATGCATCTGAAGGCTTTATTGTTTCTCTGTTATCTTACTGTGGGTTACGACACATTACTACAGGTTAACAAACAGATCATTTGCTGTGCCACCTTTTTCATTTCTCATCATGCAATGAATATTCCTATAATTTCTCAGCCTTGTGATGAAGTTTCAAGTGTGATGGGAAATTTGAACTGAGCAGAGATAGCCTTGTTCATATACTGTACATTACATTGCACCCAAGTCGACTCAATGAATCATGCAACATCGAGAGACATTAAGCTATACTCTTGACATTTTTACACTTATTATGTTTTCAATCCAAATTTAATAGTTGTGTTTGTTCATAAAAAGGCTTAAGGCTTGTGTGTGGATTAAAAAAACAGTAACCTTAATACATAAATCATTTCATGATTTATTTATTTATTAGTATTGGAATCAATTCCATTGATTTCAAAGTTATATGTGTAATATTATTTGCTTCCAGACTGCAGGCCAGTGTAGAAGAAAAGGACAAAGAAGATCACTGATTAAACAGTTAAACCTTCTCATAGATCCGCATTCCTTGAACACCATTAAATTTCAGTGTCTGTAAGATGCAATGAAAAATATATTACTACATGCTTTTCATATAAAATTAACGTAATAAGGGTTCATTTAACAAAACTCTCACCATAATCATGTTGCTCCCCTTGATCTCACGTACAATCGTGGTTTCTTTTCCATCCCATTTCTGCACCTGTACCAGTTGACCTCCCTTAAGGCTTATGACACTCTGGAAAAAGAAATAGACATGCATTTATCTTATGTAGATATTTAAAACCACTACTAGTTTATCAATTGGATGATTGAACCTGTCGTAAAGGACAGATCAACTTCTCAAGATTTACTTCATGCTAGACCTACAATCTTATGCTGTAAGAAACCTGCAACCTCAACAGAGTTTGTAAAAAGAAAAAAAATCTAGCAAACTGTCATTTGGAAATGATTTCTAGGCTCTTACATGGCAGAGCCTCCCATCCTTGGTATCCTCAAAGAACTCCTCATTCAGTTTGAACCTCACATCTCTGGTAAAGTGGCTGTTCTTTATAGTCAAGACTACATGTTCCCCGTCTCGGTGAAAAGTGTCAGTTGGTTTAATCGTGTCATTGTTCAGATCCTGTAAAATACCTGTGAAAATATACGGGGAAAAAAATAACGTCATGAAATCCAAATAGAAATGTGAATAATTGGTCACTATTTAAAAAAACACCAATACACTTACATTTAATAACTACCATACTGTACATAAGAAATTCCACCGCAGTGACATAAAATGAAATAGATACAACTTACCCATTGCTATCAAGTACTCATCAAAGTTCACTTTTTTGACGAGTTTCCATGTCCCAAAGAAGACTTCCATTTTTCGAATGCAGTATCAGACCTGTGTTTACTTAGAAAGCACAAAAATGATGCTCTTCCAAGCAGCTCTCGCTTCTGCAGAGCTGTACGAGATTATTTATACAATATCTTATGGGAGGAGATGCTGTTACAAAGTTCTTGGCCAATATACAATTCTCACATAATTGATTTACATGTAATTTGCTTGTGATTAAGGACAAAAAAAAAGTAGTAAAAGAAACTTGTAAGGTTGGTTCGGTTCTCAGGGATCGGGGGCTAACTGAATGGTTTGATGAGTGTGGAAATTATATAAATCATATGCCATGGCCTTCACAATAACAATAACTCAATCTCAAGATAGTACTCTTCTCCATCATCATCCAGTTGAGATCTTGAGAATTTGGAGGCCAAGACAACAACTTAAACACTTTGTCATGTTCCTCAAACCACTTCTGAACCATTATTGTAGTGTGGCAAGGTGTATTATCCTGCTGAAAGAGGCCACTGCTGCCTTGATTGGTGTACTTGGTCTGAAGTAATGTTTTGCTAGGTGTTACGTGTCAAAGTAACATCCACATGAATGGCAGGACCCAAAGTTTCCCAGCAGAACATTTTCCAGAGCATCACACCTCCTCCACCAGCTTGTCTTCATCACATACTGCATCCTGTGCCATCTCTTCTCCAGGTAAGCGATACACATGCACCCGGCCATCTACAGGATACAAAAGAAAAAGTAATTCACCAGACCAGAACACCTTCTTCCATTGCTCTATGGTCCAGTTCTGATGCTCATGTGCCCATTGTAGGTGCGTTCGGTAGTGGACAGGGGTCAGCATGGGCACTCTGATCTGTCTGCAGCTACGCAGCCCCAGACGCAGAAAGTTGTGATGCAACCTGAAATCGTGTTCTGAAACCTTTCTATCATAACCACCATTAACTTTTTCAGCAATTTGCGCTTTATGTCCATCCATGACCCTGTTACCTGTTCACTGGTTGTCCTTCTCAGAACCACTTTTGGTAGGTACTAATGTCAGTGGCCTCTTTCAGCAGGATAATGCGCCCTGCCACACCGCAAAAAATGTTCAGGAATGGTTTAAGGGAACATGACAAAGTGTTTAAGGTGTTGGCTTGGCCTCCAAATGCCCCAGATGTCAATAAATTCGAGCATCTGCAGGATGTGCTGGACAAACAAAGCTGTGTGACCTTTTCATTTCTCATCGTGCAATGAATATTCCAATATTTTCTCAACCTTGTGATGAAGTTTCAAGTGTAATGGAAAATTTGAGCTGAGCAGAGATAAGCTTATTCATGAGGAGATAGCAAAGTTCCTGGCCACTATACACCGCTCACAATTCCAAAAAAAATTGGGACAGTATGGAAAACGCTTATAAAAACAAAGAGGAGTAATTTGTAAATGTACTTTGACTTGTATTTAAACAAAAAAACGTATAAAGACAAGGTATTTGATGTTTTACCTAATCAACTGAATAGGTTTTTTAAGGTAAATGTTTATTTTGAAATTGATGCATGCAACATGTTTCAAAAAAATTGGGACAGGGGCAATTTAGGATTAATAGCGATGTGACAAGTTGAAATAAGAAGGTGATGTGAAACAGGTGAGGCAATTGTCTAATCATAGTATATAAGGAGCCTCCAAAACAGGCCTAGTCCTTCAAGAGCAAGGATAGGTCGAGACTCGCCAGTCTGCCAACAGATGCATCAGAAAATAATCCACTATTGTGAGAACAACATTCCCCAAAGAACAAATCGGAAGGATTTTAGGTATTTCACCTTCTACAGTGCACAATATAATTAAAAGATTCAAGGAAGATCAAATCTTGGTGCGCAAAGGGCAAGGCCGAAAACCACTTCTGAATGCACGTGATCTCTGATCCCTTACACGTCACTGTCTTAAAAACCGTCATGAGTCTTTAATGGATATCCTGACATGGGCTAAGGAATACTTTGGTAAACACCAAACCAATCACCACGGCATTCCACAGATGCAAGATAAAGCTTTACTATGCAAAGCAGAAGCCATACATCAACACTGTCCAGAAGCACCGCCGACTTCTTTGGGCTCGGTCTCATGTGAGATGGACAGTAGCACAGTGGAATCGTGTTTTTGTGGTCCGACGAGTCAACATTTCAAATAGTTTCTGGATAAAACAGCTGTCGTGTTCTCTGGACCAAAGAGGAAAAGGACCATCCAAGCTGTTATCAGTGTCAGGTTCAAAAGCCAGAGTCTGGTATGGTATGTGGGCGTGTCAGTGCCCATGGCTGGGTAACTTGTACATCTGTGAGGGCACCATTAATGCAGACAGATATGTACACATTTTGAAGCAACATATGCTGCCATGGAGATGTTGTCTTTTCCAGGGAAAAGAAACCTGTAAAATTAATTCGGTCCACATGGCTCGGCGCCCTGAATGGGTTGATGAGTATGCTATGGCCTTCACAGTCACCAGATCTCAAGTCAGTTGAACAGCTAAGGGAGATTTGAGACAGTGCTCTTCTCCACTATAATCAGAAAACACCACTTGATGGAATTTTGGAAGAGTGGTGTTCATTGCTTCAGTGTAGTTCCAAACACTTGTAGAAAATTGGTCAAGGCTTTTCTCTTGGCTTGTGAATGTGCAGCACCTTACTGAGGCACTTTATGAGGTTTTACATTGACAGCATTTGGCAGACAATTTTATCCCGACCAACTTACATTCATCTCACTTATACAGTAGAGCTGAGCAGTCGAGGGCCTTGCTCATGGGAACAGCAGTGGCAGTTTGGTAGTGCTGAGATTTTAACTAATGACTTGCAGATCAGTATAGCCCTCTTATCCACTGAGCTACATGGTCTTTCTTTTAATGTATCACCTGTTGATAGCACAGAGTTTTCACCCCCTAGTGATTATTCCTATTTGTCATGTTGCAATATCAAATTTAAGTATATTAGAATGAATTTTTCCTCTGCTACTTTTTAAGACTTTCTATAGAAATACAAGTAAAATTAAATAAAGTATTTAGCTGCCCTCAGAAGTATTTAAACATATAAAATATAAAAACTGCTTAAGTTGATAAGTATTCACAGAACGAGCATTGTCAGAAACTTGAAGTGCCAACTCATCCATTGTTTGCCAATTTTTTTTAATTCAAATGAATGTCAATTTTCATAAGCCCACTGGGTCTGAAACAATTTCAAACTGGAGCTTGAAAACAATTGGGCTGTGAAACCTTGTTTTTGACACAGGACTCTCCCACAGGCTAAAATTTCTCTTGTATTAAATGGAGTAAAGTTATAAAAACAGATTTAAAGATTTGTCTATGAAAGAATATACTAAAGAATATACTTTAATAATATATCATTTTACTTCCTGCCATGTGATAAAGCCAACTATCTCCGAGACATGTATATATATTTACTGTGTTTTGTTGAGATGGTGATCATTATTGCATTATGAATATCTCTAGAAAAAATACTTTCAATTTCATGTATATTGGTGGAGAAACTGAAGCAAGCAAATACCTTGTAATCATGGACATGCTCTATATACGGTCATGTGAAACAAATAAGTACACCCCATGTAAATTTTTGGTTTTTTTATATATATATATATATTTGGACAAGCAAACATTTTATCCTCTTTGAAACAATGCCTATTAATAAAGTTAATATACTAGAACAAAACTCCAAGGGAAATGAGCTTTTTCAACCATGTATTCAACAGAAATATCAGTAGATGTGATATTCATCTGTGGAAAAAAGTATGAAGTGTGTTTTTTTCTTCTTCTTGAAACCCTTCCAAACAACTTGTGGCGATGTAGGTGACTTCGGATTGTAGTTTTGGAGACTTTCTGACCCCAAGACACAATAAACTTCTGCAATTCTCCAGCTGTGATCCTTGGAGATTTTTTGGCCACTCGAACCATCCTCTTTACAGTGTAGACTAGAGTTGGGGTACTCGATCCCGGACTTGGACTCAAGTCCAATTATGAACGAACTCGGACTTGTCACGCACTTGGGTAAATTTGTACTCAAACTTGACACGGACTCTGAAATTTTGGACTCGGAAATTATAGTCGAGTCCACGTCATGTGTAACATGAAAAGAAAGATAATTTTTTAAAATAAATTAAAGATAAATAATTTTTAATTCTTCAATTTCTTTGATTAAAGATATGGGTATTGATCAAGTTGATCAATGTTCTTAATTTTGTTAGTTTTGAAATGTTATTAAAATGCCTTGAATAGCTTATTATTCATTGTTTTTAATATACTGCTTTCAAGCAAATTTTTTTTCTTCATTTAAATATACCCTTCTGTCAGTAATTATAATCCATTTCTCCAAATAAACATGTTAAAGTTTCATAACTTCCAGCAACTGGATTGGAATAGTTAATAACTGTAGTTGCTGGTGGGCAAATTGCTTAATAACAATTGTTAGGAGAAAACACTGTTACTTAATAAGTTCATATGAGTCACTGGTAATACCTTAATGTGCAGGAAATCACAAAGAAAAATTTGGGCACAAATAGGTTAATTATCTATTAACCCATTTAGTTAACAATTCACTTTTACAGCAATTTGTGCTACAGTAGCTCGAACTAGACGGCCTACCTTTCTCTCCCCAGACACATCAATAAGCCTTGGGCACCCATGACCCTGTTGCTGGTTAACCGGTTGTCCTTCCTTGGACCACTTTTGGTAGGAAAACCCCACAAGACCTGCCATTTTGGATATGTTCTGACTGAGTCATCTAGCCATCACAATTTCGCCCTTATCAAAGTCACTCAGATCCTTACGCTTGCCCATTTTTCCTTCTTCCAACAAATCAACTTCAAGAACTGACTGTTCACTTGATGCCTAATATTTCCCACCCCTTGACAGGTACCAGTGTAACAAGGTAATCAATGTTATTCACTTCACCTGTCAGTGGTTTTAATGTTGCTTATTAATGTGATTTTTTTATTCAGTTAGTTAAAGTGTGTATTCATAAATAATAACAACCACAACAACAACAACAACAACAACAACAATAATAATAATAATAATAAGAAGAAGAATAACTGTTATTATTATTATTATTATTATTGTTGTTGTTGTTGTTGTTGTTGTTATGATGATGATTATTATGATTATTGTTGTTGTTGTTGTAAATAAATAAATAAATAAATAAATAAATATGTTGTTATTAAGAAATTTACTGTGACCACACTCACTGGACAACCTGTGGTGCTTGCAACTAAAAATTAATAACTGCAGCTATTATCTACTTTGTAGGACCACAAGTATTCTTTTACTTGACTTGTTGTTTACTTGTTGTTGCTGTTACTGTTTTTGTTGTGGAATTCACCATGTATGTATAACTTGTGCACAAACAATATTCGATGGTTATTTCAGAGATGCATTGCTAGTTTCACTTGGATTCCTGAAATACATTTTTCAAATTGACTTCTATATGACTTGTGTTGTATAAAATCATTAATCTTAGGATGATCAAGTACGGGTTAGTGTTTTTATTTCTCTTTGTCAATTCAATAAGTACAGTTTTATATGTGGAGGTCTTCTTTTGTGTAGCAATGTTTCGTCAAAATCCTCCAAAGAGCTGAGTACTGCAGTTACTTGTCTTTCTTATATTAAAGCTGATAGGTTGCCCCATCTAGTGGCCTGGAAATGTTGAGTGACATGTCTACGCACTAATGCACTAAAATTGTGTTCTCAGTCTGACATGCAGACAAACAGAAACATCTTAAACTACTTTTTATGCAATTATTCAGTATAATTTTATGCACATTGATATCTAACTAATGATTAATTTAATCAGATTCCTTGTTTATTCTTTAATATCTTTGCTTTCCAAAAATGAATTCGAACATTTTATTTGCTGTGGGCATGGAGTTTGTAATTGTGCATCTTCATCACAATTACACATCAATAGTCAGGGCAAAAAGTAGATCATTGTTATCTCTTCAGTATATTATGTTGCTTGACAGCGGTTTATTTAAAATGCATTAGAACTATATGTGTTCCTAGCTGACTAGCTGCAACTACTACCTGGGAGCATGAGTCAGTTCTTCAAATGAAATGTAGAAACATTTTATTTAGAGGCCTGGACCTGTAAGCACCTACAGAAAGGAACAATACCTGAATCGGAATGAATAGTTGGATTCAGCAATTGTAGACAGAACTGGGTATTGGGCACTAACAGTGTGTTGCTGAATGGGGCAGTTGCACCGGGGAGGAATGAATGACTCTGTCTTACACTAAGACATTAGCACAAGATTACCACTGGGGCAGGAACCTGGCCTGGGATTGCCTCTAGGTCAGAAACGTGACCGAGTATGCATATGAGCCAGGAGCACATCTTGAGATAACCACTGGGGTAGAAACATAGCCTGGGATTGCCTTTAATCCAGGAACATGGCTTGAGACTGCCCATGGACCAGGAACACAGCTTGAGACTAGCAGTGAGGTAGGAAAACGGCCTGAGACTCCACATGGACCAGGAGCACAGCTCGAGACTTGCAGAAGGGAAGGAACATGGCTCGAGACTACCTAGATTAATGCCTGAGCATGAGAATGCCTGAGACTGACAAAGGTGCAGGGGTGAAAAATACTTGAGCAATTATATTTGTTACTATACTTAAATATTATTTTGCTGTATTTATCCATTACATTAATTAAAGTGAATACTTGTAGTCTTACCTAATTTCATTTCCAAGAAATGTAAAAAGAATTCCAAAATGACTTTATACTCCCTAAATTACGCTCTAATGCTTCATTTAAACCTTCAAAGTACTTATTACAATTATCAAAGGTCTCTTCTTCTCTCATCCAGCCAATGACAATTCACTGTAGCATCCAATTGGGTGCATTAATGTAGAAAATAAAACACTGTGAAGAGTTGTGCCAATTCGTCACTGCCCATGACCTTCTCATGCTACACAATATAGTCAATGCTATAGTTATTGTTCTGCCTTTGAGTATGTATAAGCCACAAGACTGCAAAGTCAAAATTGACTATAAGCACCTCTGGCCTTCCCTCAGTAAAATGTTGCAATATGCAGGAGTAAGCAAAGACTGTCCCCTGTACAGGATGAATTAATAGGAAAAGAATAAAAGTGAGTGTGGTTGAAAATTGGGCTCATTTCAATGCAGGGGTTTACAGTAGAATTTGAATGACATAGAACTGGACTGAAGTCAGTCCCCCAGAACATTCAGTTGCATATCACTGCAGGCTGTGCTGCCATCTAGGGGCACTGTTGCCAAACAATATTCACTCAGTTATTGAATGTGTGCAGGTACTGTACTTAACCTGCATGCACTGTGTAAATGAATTTAGCTCTGAATGTACTGTTTATTGAAAATACACTCTCATACTACTATTCTGCTATTATAAGCTTCCAGTCCCATCCAGTATATCAATACAAGTGTTTAACACAAAGGAAAGACATGTAGGCTGGCCAGCAGCTGATGTGTTACCCATTCAGCAGTCATTTGGTCATTCAAAAAAATGTTTCCCAACATTTATTTGTATCTGGCTGTGGCCTTAACATAAACAAAACTCCTACGAATAGTACTTTCATCTAAAGACTGGTACAAAAAAAAAGCAAAAAAAAAGAGCTAATGGTTATGTTTGCATTTATTTTATATCATTAGAAATGGCATAGCAAATATGTAAAAAAAATTAATACATTTTAGGTTTAGGTGCTAATATACCAAACACTTTAACCTTTATATCTTTCTCTAAGTAGTATTTGATCACAAACCTTTCCTTCACATTTGATGAATAACTCATTTGTCACACATGTAATTACAGTCTTCCAAGGTATATACAGTAAAATGTATACTGGTTAAATTTACTCTAATGCATGGCGCACTCAAAATCTCTAAACACATCAGAACCGCCTTTCACAATCACATCATCTTTCTAGGAGTTGGGGTCTGTTCATTTGCAAGTTAGCCTGAGAACTTAAGTCAAGTTTTCCATTCCAAATACAGGATTAGATCAAATAAAGATCAATTGCCTCTGAAACATTTATGCTCTGAAACGAATCGCAAAACAAGCAGCAGTGCAGGTAGACCTCCCTGTCATACAGCTGAGGGTTAAAGGAGGGTTCTGCTATTCCTTATGTGCTCATAAGCTATAGACAGGCTTGGGGAGTAACGGAATACATGTAATGGCGGTACGTAATCAGAATACAAAAAACGGGTAACTGTGATCCGTTACAGCTACATCAAAACACAAAGTAATCAGATTACAGGTACATTTTGTAAAAAAAAAAAAAAAAAAAAAAGAGAATACTATCAGGATTCTTTTTTTTTTTTTTACATTTAAAACCAAAGAAATTTATATTTTTGAGAACAGAACACAGTATCGACAGCTGCTTGATTATAGTTCTGGTTATCTCTTGCCAGTCGTGGCTCACATGAGCAACCTCCTGGTGCATGTGCAAATAAATTTTGCACCAAGTTAATTAGGTAGAAATGAACATAATATAATATAATCAAGCAGCTGATTACATTTTTTATGAAGTAATTTGTAACTGTACACAGTAAAATCCCTAGTGTTGAATTAACACCCAGAGTGTTCATGTGCGTCCAATAATGAGTCTTTATTGATCACATATACATATGCACAGTGAAATTCTTTTCTTTGCATACCCCAGCATGTTAGGAAGTTGTGGGCAGAGTGCAGGGTAAGCCATGATACAGCGCTGCTGGAGTAGACAGGGTTAAGGGCCTTGCTCAAGGGCCCAACAATGGCAGCCTGGCAGTGCTGGGGCTTGAACCGCCAAGCCACCACTGTCCCTGGACTTATATAAACACTGATTAAATTCAACACTGTGGGTGTTAAATCAACACTCATGATTTTTATGTGCAACGGAATACATTTTTAAAGTATCCTTCGTAACCCTGACTACAGATGAAATTAGAACTTTAATGTACAGATGGTGGAATATCTTTAATAATGTTAAAGATAACGTTGGCCTTGGAGAATTAATTCACTCACTTAGTCACTTTCAGTAACTGTTTTATCCTTATCGGGGTTGCTTTGGATCCAGAGCCTATACCAGGAACACTAAGCATGAGGCTGGAATACAAGCTGGTTGGGACACCAGTCCGTTGCAGAGCACCATGCACATACACATTCACACCTAGAGGCCATTTATCATAGCCAATCCACCTACTGGCATGTTTTTGGGAGGTAGAAGGAAACTGGTTCGAGAGGAAACCCACATAGACACAGGAAGAACATGGGCAGAAATTCCACACAGTAATCCAAGCTCAGGATCAAACCTGGGACCTGTAAAGCATCAATACTATCTACTGAGCCACTGTGCCGCATCCTTACAGCATTCAAATATTGCTAAATAGAATGTACTGAAGTATTCAAATGTTATTTCCAAAGTTCATACTTAGTCCTCACTATGACATTCTAGTAAGGATCATTGATCATGAGTGCAAGTGCAAGTGCCTGTGCTGGCTCGTACTGTCAGTAAGTCGATAAAACACAGCCTGTAATTTAATACCTGTCTACACTATCCATAGTGATGCTACAATTTCAGTTAGTCAATAAAAGGGCATCATCTTTTTTGACATACTGTATATGCTCAGATTGTTTTACAACCCATTTCTGAAAAAAGTTGGGACAGAATAGAAAATGCAAGAAAACAAACAAAAAGAGTCATCTGAAAAATTCAGTTCACTCTGTACTATATTGAAAACACATTATCTGATGTTTTACTTTGTGAATTAAATTTATTTTTGAAAATATACACTCATTTCAAATCTGATGACTGCAACACACAGTCACACACACAAAAAGTTGGGAGAGTTGATTGTTTACCACTGTGTAATATCACCTTTTCTTTTAATAACACTTATTAAGCATTTGAGCACTGAAGACACCAGTTGGTTAAGTTTAGCAAGCAGAATTTCCCCCATTCATCCATTATGCATTTCTTTAGCTGAGCAACTGTATGGGGCCTTCGTTGCCTTATTTTCGCTTCATAATGAGCCACACATTCTCAATCAGAGACAGGTCAGGACTGCAGGCAGGCCATGCTATTACTCACACAGCGCAATCATGCGCTTGTAAACCGGGAAGAATGTGGTTTGGCATTGTCCTGCTCTGGATGACAGCATATGTTGCTCCAAAATGTATACATATCTTTCTGCATTAATGATGCCCTCACAGATGTGCAAGTTACCCATGCCATGGGTATTCAACTATTTGAAATGTTGACTCGTCGGACCACAAAACAGGATTGCACTGTACCACTGTCCATCTCAGATGAGACCGAGCCCAGAGAAGTCAACGATGCTTCTGGACAGTGTTGATGTATGTGACCCCAGATAACCATCGGGATTGACAATTGAAATTCATTAATGTGCACCCATAATGAGACATTCAAACAACAAACATATGATACAGACATTGCAATAAGTATGACTGTCGTACAGCCATCCTTCCCTGCAACCTTATCTCTGTGTTCTTGCGTATATGGTGATGTTTCTGAGTGATAAGGAACTCTGGCAGTTATCTGGACTTAGAACTATCTGGAAGAGTGTTTAGTGATGACTTCCACACTCACACCATTGGGAGGGATGATAGAAAGATAGATCATGTTATTTATCCCAGAAGGAAATTCACACGTAATTGCCACCATCTTGGAACTATAATGGTAACCTTGTAGATTCTAAACAGTGCTCAGTGCAAAGTGATGCCCAGGTAGCAGCTGTCTAGGCTTACTGAAGTCTAAATAATGTCCATGAAGAGAATACACTACTAGTAGACAGGTCCCAGTTGAGGCCAGGCAACTAGAGTACCTATAGGACATTACAATGATGTACACCAAACAGTGAACCACACTCTGTTCAGCTCCTCAGGTTTTTCCACCATGACAGATGATCAGTTAGTTTGAGAATCATATGGGTGTAAATCATTAAGTCTAAATAGTACTATAGGTCCCTCATTAGGCACAACAAACGTCAATCAAATAATTTACAAAATTAGTGGATATGTCCTTGGGTAGAAAACATGTTTTCAGCTACAAGTTCACTACAGAGCCAACTGGCCACTAATAAATTCAAGGCAAGCTTATCACCAGGGCATGTAGCTCTTCTATAATTTTTGCTGAAGTGATCAGTAGTAACAAGGCACCTGGAAAGGGGAATAATGTGTGTCACATTGTGGTGATGATGTGGCTATCAAGGGAGAATGAACTTGTTGGATCAGAGCAACAGCCTTATTGGAGTCTCATATTGACAAGACCCTGAGCCCTGAGATCTTGGGTGTCAACAGGCAAGTTGGAGTTAATATATTTGTGTCAGTTAGAACTAGTTACCTAGTAGGTCAGTAAATTTTCTGATACAAAATATCTCTGGCATATTTTGTATGACCCAAACAAGTTCTTAATATGTTAACATAAAAGAATGCATATTGTTCCTTAGCCTTGTTAAGCTTGCAAGTCTATGCCACGGAGTACCTGCTGTTTCAACACTGCTTTCCCCATCGTCACAATCTTCAGCAGCCAATCTGAAATTGAAGCATTTATTTATTTTTGAACACTGCATCTGCCAAATAAGATGTTCTTTTCTTTTCTTGCTTACTCTGTACCTCCTTTCACTTAGTCGTCATTGTTGACATACATCCACAATCATGGGATTGTTGACTAGTCTACATTCATCCACATAAGTAGGGTCTCTGAGTGGTAGTGTCCTAGTAGCAACATGTATGTGTGTGTGAGACCTGTCAGAGAGAGAAGGGTATACAGAAAATCAAAACAAAAATTTCAGGCCCATGCAGAAAAAAAGGAACATTCTACCAAGAAAATTGCTGAACTTCCTGATGGCCACTACACCCCTGCTATGTCAGCATGGGGACTGCCACTCAGGGACTATCCCAATCAGACACTGCATCATAAAATGGTCAGTGCTGAGGTAGTGAACACCCAGCTGGTGCCTGTTTCCAGCTTCCAAAGGACACTGGCTGCATAAGCACTCTTTAGTGAACGAATAAGGGAGTTCCATAGTGTTTCACCAGGCAACAATAAAAATGCATAAAAAATACATTCACCGTGGCAGAAGAGATGATAGAAGCCTATTTCCAGCCTTGGAGGACAGGCTCCTGGGAGTTCCAAGCATTGTCACAAGCTCTTAAGTAGATAGATCCATTTGGTGTACATGTGGTCTGGCTTGTATGAGGTGGGAAGAAGAAAGGAAATTTATTACAAATACTGCATCATTTGTCATGTTGTGACTTGTCATTTTGGGACGTGTCTTGGAATGTTCACACACAAGAAGGTATCCAGGTGATTGTTATCTCCGATGGTGGTTAAGATGGGTGAAACAGAACTATATATATATATTTTTGATTATGTATGTCACACAAGCTCAGGCTACAGTCCATTGTGAACTATTGAAATGGCAGGGCCAATTCATTTGTTTTTGCTGTAGACTGAAGACTTGGGTTTGAGTACAAAACATTAATATGCGAAGAGAGTTTAGCAATCCATTTTGAAGCTGACAAAAGAGAGAAAACATTCAGAGGCATTGTACAAACACTGGGTGGGCATAGTCAATAGTGCAATTTGAAATGTCCTGAAAAAGAAAGAAACCACTGATGTACTGAGCAAGAGACACAGAAGGGGTCTGCCATGGAAAACTACAACAACAACTGATGATAGAAACATTGTGAGAGCTGTGAAACCCCACCCAAAAATAACAGTCAGTGACATCACCAACAACCTCCACAGGGCAGGAGTGAAGGTACCACAATCCGCCGTTCCAAGAAGACTTCAAAAGCAGAAATATAGTGGCCATAACATACGATGCAAATCACTCATCAGCAGGAAGAATTGGAAAGCCAGATTGGAGTTCACAAATAAATACAGAGATGAAGCACAAAAGTTCTAAAACCAAGATTAACCTCTACCAATGTGATGAAAAGGCCAAAGTGTGAAGAAAGGAAGAATCTGCTCACGATCCAAAACATACAAGCTCATCTGTGAAACATGGTGAAGGTTGTGTCATGGCTTGGGTTTGATGGCTGCTTCTGGAACAGGCTCACTAATCTGTACTGATGATGTAACTCATGATGGTAGCAGCAGAATGACTTCAGAAGTTTACAGGAACATTTTATCTGCCAATTTACAGAAAAATTTCTTTATCATGATCCAGACAATGATCCAAAACACACTTCCATCTCAAAAACGGACTTCATCAGGGGGAAAAAGTGGACGGTTTTAGACAGGCCAAGCCAACTACCAGACCTTAACCCAATTGAGCAGCATTTCACTTCCTGGAGAGGAGACTGAAGCACCTGAAAGAGGCTGCAGTAAAAGCATGGAAAAGCATCACAAAAGAAGAACCCAACAATTTGGTGATGTCAACATGTCACAGGCTTGATGCAGTTATCGCAAGCAAGGGCTACGCAACCAAATATTAAGTGTTATTTACTTCAAGACTTGTTCAATCTGTTTCTATACTTTTGCTTGCCTAAAAAATTGTGTGGTCTGATACAAAATGTTTTATGTTTTATGTTGTTTAAAACATCGTGTAAGCACCAGGAAATAAAAGCTGAAATCCTAAACTCTTGTCTCATATCTATCTTTTGATGTTAAATCAAAATGTATTTAGCGTCCAGAACAAGTTAATTGTCCTTGCCATTCCAATCGTTTCAAGGGACTGTATGTCACATGAGTACTGAACTGTTCATATTCCTGTTCTATATAAGGACATTCACACATTCATTGACTCAAACTGCAAAGTCTTGTGTCTTGCCTGTAAGTGCTGAGCCTTGTTCCTGATCAGTGTTTATTGTGTACCAACATACTGTGCCTAAGTTTTTTTGACTACTCTCTTGCATTTGCCCTTCTAATTGTATTTCATCTTGATTGTGTTTCTGACATTTTACCGAGCATATTGATTCTATTTGTTTTGAAATAAACCTCCAGCGCATGGAGCCTCAAATTTCTCCCAAGTGTGTTACATAATGGATTACATACTTAGCTTATTCTAGCATTAAGCTGGTATTGTACACTGACAGGAGGTAGAACATCATTATAATATGACTCGTATTAATTGCATCTCCTTAAATCCTGAGAACCTTGAAACTTAATTGAGTTTTATGAACACTTTGCCAGTATAATACAGTTTTAATCAGTGTAAAAAAAATTTCACATTCATTGTAATTTAATATAAAACACACCAGTTGTAATAAATCGCATGTTGGTTTATGAAATGTTTAACTTTTGCATTTAAGTTTTGAACTTTTCAAGGTTTTCCTTACATTCATTTGGAAGAGCATTTACAGTCATGTGAAAAAATAAGTAGACCCCATGGAAATTGTTGGCTTTTTTGACATATTTGGACAAGCAAACATTTGATCCTCTTTGGAACATTAGCCTATTAATAAAGTTGATACACTATCAAATGGCACATAACATTTTGTAGTCATTTCCACAATTTAAATGAACAAAAAACAAATCAGTCACATACAAAAAGTAACTACGCCCCTACATTTATCACACCTTCAAATCCATAAAATTAGAATTAGGTCTTCAAGATTGGGTGCCAGTGATTAGAACCTGCTTACCTCATATCTAGTGTCTGATATTCCCTTTGTTATTGAGATGTATGGTGTCATCATATCAAGATCTAAAGAGTTCTGTAAGGCCTTCAGAAACAAGGTTCTTTATCTGGTAAGGAATTTAAAGGTCTCCAAATTATTTGAAATACATCATTCCACTGTAAGGAAAATCATCTACAAATGGAGCAGATTTCAAATGGCAATTTGTCAATTTGTCCAAGAACCCCAAAATTTCATCACAGGATCTGCTAGTAAGTCTTGCAACTGTTGGTGTCAAAGTAAATGCTTCTACAATCAGAAGGAAATTGCACAAATTTGGCCTGCATGGGCGGAAAAAGTCTTTGCAATACTACAGCCAATGAGCATATAGGAAAAGACCAGACCTTTTGGACTAATGCTCTCTGGACAGACGAATCAAAGATAGAGTTGTTTGTCCACAGTAAAAGCAGATATGTTTGGTGCAGACCAAAGACAGCTTTTCAGGAGAAGCACCTCATACCAACTGTGAAGCACGGTGGTGGAAATGTTATGGTTTGGGGTTGCTTCACAGCCTCAGGAACTGGACAGCTTGCACTCATTGATTCAACTATGAATTCTGCATCATATCAAAGAGAGCTTGAAGATGTGAGGTCATCTGTCTGAAAGTTGAGGTTGAACTGAAAGTGGACCTTCCAACAGGATAATGATCCTAAGCACACTAGCAAATCCACCATGGAATGGCTCAAAAAGAAGAAATGGAGGGTTATGAAATGGCCTAGTCAAAGCCCATATTTGAATCCCATTGAAATGTTGTGGGGGGATTTGATACATGCAGTACATGAAAGAAAACCCTCAAACATCTTGCAACTGAAAGAATATTGCATGGAAGAATTGTCAAAAATTCCAGCAAGCCTGGTGGACAATTATGCAAAAGGCCTACAAGAAGTTATTTCTGCCAAAGGGGGCAATACTAACTTCTAAGGCCAAGGTTGTGCTTACTTTTTCCACAGAAAAATATCATATCTATTGATATTTCTGTTGAATAAATGATTGAAAAAGCTAATTTTAATTGTGTTTTTGTTCAAGTCTATCAACTTCATTAATAGGCGCTGTTTCAAAGATGATCAAATGTTTGCTTGTTCAAATATTTTTTAAAAAGCCAACAATTTCCATGGGGTCTATATTTTTTCACATGATTGTTAGTAGGAGTCTGGTTAGATGCTGTGACTCAAGGCCTCTCAGCCTACTGTGCCTGATTTAATCTGTCTTTGGATTTCCAGAAGACATCCGTTGCAGCAAAAAAAAACAAAACAGATCAGACACTCTGACCCTCTCTTTCGGAGCACCCCCTCCTATTCAGTCTCAATACTCTTAACTACTCATCCATGGAACTCTCCATGAAGATCCTGAACTTTGTGGATGACCCCACAATAGCTGGCATCGACCAAAGATTACGAGCAGCTGGTGTCCTGGTGCAGCCTCCTCCACCAGATGCTCAACACCCCAAAAGGTTGGCCATTTTGTTCAAAAACAACAACAGAAATTTAGTAGTATAACAATGTATAGTTTGTTGCTCTTGTATGTCTTGGATTCCATTCTGGAATGAGACATAAATTATTCGAAAGATAAGAAATTTAAGCTTTATTATGATTACATTATAATCATTCACTTTGTTGTCTGTTAAACTGTCAGCAAGTAACATGTTTAGGAACATAAAATATTACACAGCATATTATATGCCCCCCCCCCCCCCCCCCCCCCCCTCCCCATCACACACAAATTTTATACAATGTACTATATTAGACTTTTGTTTGTGATGGTACAAAAATGCTTTCAGGTTGTTTGTTTCTCAATACAATGATATGAGGTTTACTTCCTGGTCCCATGTGGCTCTATACTGGCAAGAAAAAACAAAAAATCCACTATCCAATAGAGAGTCGTTTTGAAATTCAGCCAACCAAGGATCTGTATCAGGTCACTATTATTCTGCCTTTGGTACAGCATGAATAGTTTAGCTTCAGCTGCTGAGAGGTAAGCATAACAGATGAGGCTAAGGGATTTCTGATTTTAGATATTTCTGACTGCTTATGGCAAATCCTCGTGTTGTACTGAATAATAAAATCCTCTTTTTAAAAAGTGTGTCATAGGCAAGAGTACAAGATAAAACTTGTTGACTAAAATGACTAATCTTATAGGCGATTATTTCACAATACTAAGCCATATTGAACAACCAACAGTCAAATATCATAAGCATAATACCAGAGCAAACATACTCTATTCTAATCTAACTATTAATAATGTATTTTAATAATCTATTCTACTCTATTGTAACTCATACTCTATTTCTTGAAGGCTTTCTATAATAAAATACAACATACATGCAAGAATGTGGCATGTTAACATTATAATACATATCTAACAGCAGATATTATCATCATAATAGGATAAATAAGTAACCTAATATGTCTTCAAAACAGCATGTCATGTTTCTTGGAATTACTGTTAAAAGACTATTAACAGGAAGTGAAAGTGGATTCCAAGGGGGAAATCATGAACCAGAGTCAGATAAACTAGGTAGATTAACTAGGCGTCGATGAAATAGATTAATAGACCTTGATTTGGTTAACTTGGTATCAGATTGTATTTTTCTGTTCTTTCTTAATCACTATCCGAGATGTCAGTGACCTGAGAAAGCCTAGATCAAATAGTTTAAATATGTGAAATGCATTTTAAATAGACAGGAAGGGTTTGTGAGGCGCAGAGGCAGTATTTGCACAAGGCCCAGTCTGTAAAAATGAAAAACTGAACTCTTCAAAATAACTCTTAAAGTAATTTTAAACCCAGCCACAAAGCTAATATTCATCCCTGACCTTTGACCTTGAACTGCACTCTGGAGATGAATACTAAATAGATAAACTATAGAAGATATGAAGAAATCTAATGTCTACAACGAGGCGGTCTCCAAGAAAGGTATGAGCAAAGATTACTTCCTGAAGAAACTCAGATACTTCAGTGTATGTATCATATTGCTGTAGACATTCAACCAGTCGTTGTGTTGTTGCAAGTATATATATCCTTTGCTGCAATTAGTTAGGGTAGCAGTATCAGAGCTGGCGATGCAAAGAAGCTGAATAAGCTAATCAGGAAAGCTGGCTCCATCCTAGGCTGCAAACTGGACACCCTGGAGGTGGTGGTGGAAAGGTGGATGGTGGACAAAACTGAGAGGATCATGGACAATAGCAAGCACCCCCCGCAAACCACACTAGCCAAGCAGTGCAGCTTCTTTTCCAGTAGATTATGCTAGCTTTGCTGTAACAAGGAAAGGCACAAAAGTCATTCTTACCCACTGCTATCCAACTCTACAATGAGTCAACAACAAATTTATGGAGCTATTGGATAAGATATAAGATAAGATATACCGTATCTTTACTGATCCTGCGTGGGGGAAATTCAGCCACACCAATGTCAGCCTTGTATGCAAACTGCAGCGTATTCAGGCAGTCGTGTACCAGGGGCCTGTGGTGCTACAGACCCAGCCTCTTCAGGGTCTTCATTACATGACATTGAGGCCACAGGTCTGAAGTCATTAAGTGCGCTGGGATGTGCTTTCTTGTGCACAGGGACTATGTAGGATGTCTTCTAGATCTTAGGCACCTTCTCCAGCCTCAGGGGGAGGTCAAAAAAATGCCAAAACACTCCTTCCAGCTGGTCCGCACACACTTTAACTGCTGTCTTCCTGGGTGTGGGAGGTGTAGTGATGTCGTTCTTTGCCTTTGTGTTGTCACTGCACATTCTTACACATGCACTGCCACTTTACTTATGACTTCACTTATGACTATTCTACATATTTATACACACACTACTACAACTTCTCATCACCCATGTCGAACATGAGTACAGTTTTAAGCCTTCCAACTTGTAATATATTTTGTACAGTTAATCTGTACAGGAATCTTAGTCTGTAAATAACTTGGAGAGCTATTTATATGTTTATATTTATTCCCTCTTATTTGGGGTACACTCTCAGAAAGGATGTGTTAATATCTTACACAGTTTTTGTGTTATTACTATTTCAACACACGTCGTGTTAAATTATACAATAAATGTGTTAAAAAAAGAACAAGATTTCACATGAGTGACCAACACAGTATGTTTAAAATTATTGTCCAATCACGTTGCAGACTGCCGACATCATCATCCAACTCTAAACATCACTATTTAGCCTTAATGCTGCTGAAAATGCCTGGCAGTAATTCAGCGAGTGATAATTAACTTTACCTATCACGACGACTTCAAAAGTGAATATCATGTACTGCTTCCTCAGTGTTGGAGTTACACTACTAGTTTCCCGTGTTTATGTTGTCTGTGAATTATGCTCTGAGGTTATTCTATAATTCTCTGGGTTTGAATCTTACCTGTGGCTCCAAGTTAGCGTTAGCTAGCTGGATGCTGTCACCAATCACAGTAGGAATGAGTGATGCTAACCTAGATGCTCACCTGAGTTGATAGCATTACTTTAGCATACAGCTCGTGGTAATGTTAGATACTCCCATTACCATTTTGAGAGTTAACGATAACATAGCATAACAGCTGTTCACCATGATGTAATACATAGAGTGGGTTAATGTTAAATACATTTAACAAGTGTTTTGGACAAGGAAAGCTGTAATATTTAGCATTAGCAACATGGGTTAGAACCATGTTTCTTCATGTATTCAGTGAATGTTAATGCCGGTTAACAGGTGCAGACAGTCAGTGGCTAACTGAACTTAGCTAGCTCAGTAATGTCGAGGCCAAAAGTTCTTCACAAGGTTAACGTGACAAAAAGAGAGGTTGGGGGTTACTATCTCTGTAATGTTGGTTGACTTAATTAGGTTGTACAAAAAATTGGCAATGAGGTGCTAAATGCTGGAAAATAAATATTCGCAAGTTAGCTAGTCTACAGCGTCATTTTGTTCATTATGAGCGTGGAGGTCACATTTCCAAAATTACACAATTTGTGATTCTGTAACACAATTTCTCAGTTGAAACCCAAAGGCATTTGCCCATATTTTGTATGTAACAACTAACCAACATTCTTTTTGCTCTTTTACAGCTTTTCAAGTGGAAGGGAGTGGGACTCTTGTCTTCCCAGATGGCAGGGAGATTTGTAAGAAGATGCATCAACTCCATTTCTTACATCTGTCAATGTTTTAATGATTTTAATAAACCTCACCTGAATTTCATGCAACTGTTTGCTTATTTTGTGAACATGTGTTATTTTGTGTTATTTTTTTAACACATCCTTGTGTGGAAATGTACTAATACAGCATGTGTTAAATGTACTAACACACTGATTGTGTTGAAAACAACACAAAATGTGCTGTCCTTAACAAGACATGCAGGTGTGTTAAAAATTAACACATGATGTGCTATTTGTAACACATCTGTTTTACAAGTGTATATTGTGAGTCTATTGTGCATTTTTAAAGTCTTGTGAAATGTTAAGCCTTAGTCCTCCCTGTTTTGACACCAAATTACCCAATAAAGCGCTCTCTCTCTCTCTCTCTCTCTCTCTCTCTCTCTCTCTCTCTCAATATATATATATATATATATATATATATATATATATATATATATATATATATATATACTGTATCTATCACACTCTGTGTGTGTGTGTGTGTGTGTGTGTGTTCTTAAATGGAGATTTCCATTGTTTGCTTTCTTCCTCTTTACAACATAAAGTGTAGAATATATATAACTAACCATATATAGCCTAATTTTAAAAATAATTAAGTGTGTGTGTCAACACACCTCTTATATAAGCTATCTTCAATGCTTGGAATACTATACAACTTCAGCGTGTTCTTAAACGCTTAACCGAGCACAAGCACAGCATGAAAAAAGAAAGAAAAAAGAAATAAAACATCAGTGTTGAATTAACACCTACAGTGTCAAAGCGTTCTTGTAAGTGTTCCTTGATGCGCCAGCAAGTCATGACAAACAGCAGCCGACGCGCATTAACAGCTTTTCTTTCTGCCTTTGTGCATTTTCACTTTGCCAGACTGGCACGTTTAGACATGTTTTCAAAAGTCTCATGCAGAGATTACTTCAGGTGCCCCACTTCTCTTTTCTGTTTTTCAGAAGTTTAAGTGAAAAGGGAAGAAAGCACAGTTTCCCATGCAAAGTCTTAGCCTATAAAAGATTAAACCCCAGTGAAATAAAAATGTATGATCTATAAATATTAATACACAGCGGAATCCAGCTTTTAAATAATTAACCGTATTTTTTCCCAAGTTTGGTGCGAATAACTGTGTGCGTGAATAAGCTAGGAAGTTTATTTTCCAACAATCAATTGAAAAAAGTTTGCCTCATAATCTGCCTTTCTTTCATTAACTCTTTCGAGCAGTACACTGGTGTTCCATTCTGCTGATGGAATGGAGACTGGCTTATTGGACATTTTCATACAGTATAAACAAATGGATTATTTTATTGTCTGTTATAGGATTAATTGGGACACTCTTGAGTTTCTGTGTGTAGAGTATTGTGACGCTGTGTTTAGCTGCTTGTGGGCAGGGTGATGGGAAATGGGAGGGATATGAGCCCTGTGCTGGGAAAACAATTCACACCTTTCACCAATGTGCACGGTGGCTTAGTGGTTAGCATGTTTGCCTCACGCCTCCAAGGGCAGGGGTTTGGTTCCTGCTGTGTGTGTGGAGTTTGTGTGTTCTCCCCTGTGCTGCAGGGGCTTCCTCTGGGTACTCTGGTTTCCTCCCCCAGTCCAAAGATATGTGTGGATTGATTGGCGTGTGTGAATGTGTTTGTACCCTGTGATGGATTTGTACCCTGCCTTATGCCCCATGCATCCTGGGATAGGCTCCAGATTTATAAAATGGGCAGCAGTAAAGCTTTTTCTTTTTTTAAATAGTAAAACACAGTATACAACTGCTAAAATAAAATAATAGCATTTTTTTATGGGGAAAAGTGCAAATTATTAAAGCCCCATTATGTGAGGCTTTAACCACTATTGTGTGGTGTAACATCTCAAATAAATTCAATACTGAACTCCCCCCCACTATCTTTTTTTTTTTTTTTTTTTTTGGCCTCTGGTGAAACCTGAAAAATGTCCTAACTCCATGGAGACAGGTGACGCAACGAGCCTAGCGCGCGTGCACTTTGAACTAAATTAGCGCTCTAGCTGCACAGTTTAGGGAAATTACTAGAAACAAATTATGCACGTTGTTTCACTCTAGTTTGATTTCATTATTATTATTATAATTTTAAAAATCAAATAACAAGAATTAAAACTGCAGCGTGTAACGTGAGGCAAAGTTTACCATCGCCAGGTAGATTATTCGTGTCATCCCTATTGAATAACACGCAAAAACAACTGAGGCTCCGCCCCCAGGAGTTACAGGCTATATAAACAAACAGAGCAAACTTTCAGTTTTATAAACACTGAAGAGCAAGAAAGTATCGGACAAAATGAAGGTCTTGGTTCTACTCGTCTTGGTGGTCTTCACTCTTCTGAGGAACAGCACCGGTAAATATCTTACATCTAATCTCCTGAGTCGGTTCATTTCAGTGGAAGTTTATTCCCCCCGCCTCAGTTCATTTCCTAGTTATTCAAATGATTCGAAATAATAATTTTAAAAAAATATTGCGCAGTCTAGTACTGAACTTCTTTGTCGACGTTTAGAAGTTGTCTGAGAAATGTTAATATGAGTAAATATTACACAGCAAAACAAGTCAAGTGGTATGTTTAGTGCATATGTGGACATTATGAAAAGACACAAAAACAAACAACAAACAACAAAGTAGCCTGTGTGATAATTCAGCGTATTCAGGTAGACAATAACACCAAGAACTTTCCAGAAAGCCTGCTCGGTTAAACAGACTCGGGTTGTTACTGTAAATTAATGAGAACTATCACTGTGTCACTGTTGCTCTTTCTGGGGGGAATACCGCTTGAAGTAGAATTTATAATGGGAAGAGAATATTAAAATGTCACTGAGTCATATGAGGGAAGTCTGTGTGTGTGTGTGTGTGTGTGTGTGTGTGTGTGTGTATGTACACAGCCCTCTGCACATTCTTATCATAAAAACAAGAAGCCAGAAAGCACCTGGATTTCCCCCACACCTTTACACTGCAAACTGCGCCATAACAACAAAGAGGCTTCTTCCTGTTTCTGGAAACAGCCAAGCAGCTGAGCAGGACTGTACACATTTATTTCCCTAATTACAAATAAACACTATTTAATTTATTGTAACAGCATAAATACAAAGAAAAAGAAAAAAGCAGTAAATGTAGCAGGTAGACATGGGATTAAATGAATACTATATGACTATTATCCTACTCTAACTGATGACTTGACTGTTGTCTTGTGTACACCAGAACTACACTCGCACTGTAGTTCACCATCTTGTATACCACTAAACCTGAATAACCAGTTATACTCGTGACAGTGTTTTTATAACGCGAATGCCGTTGGCAGCTTGAGGACATGACTGGCACAAAGTTCAGGAAGTTCTCTCGATTGTTCGCCTAAACAGTTTGTAAGGAAACTACCAAGCTCCTTTTAAAAACCCTATCCCATCAAGCCAGAAATGTTCAAAACAATGCGTCGTTTAGATTCTAGTAGTAGTCTGTATACGTTACAGTTCCAAAGCATGAAAAACAAGCAAGTTTGGAATTTTTTATATATATATATATATATATATATATATATATATATATATATATATATATATATATATATATATATATATATATATACACACATACATATACATACACATATTTTATATATATATAATATGTGTGTGTGTGTGTGTATATATATATATATATATATATATATATATATATATATATATATATATATACACACATACATATACATACACATATTATATATATATATATAGTATGTGTGTGTGTATGTATATGTATGTATATATATATATATGTATGTGTGTGTGTGTGTGTATATGTAGTTAAGTCACAATTAAATAAATTGCAATTGTTGTGAAGCCTCGTCTGTTAAACATGTTTACGCCTTACAACTTCCCTTTGTAGAGCAGCAGTGCTGTAACTGGGGGTATGGATCTTTTTTTTCTTTTTTTTTTTTTTTCTCGGCCAGAAAAATCTAAACAGCTGGAAAGTATCCAGATATCAATATTGCGAATATAAGTTATCTATCCAAGGTATCTTTCAAATGACATTTGAGATTATTACAGGCTCGGAGGGGGATGTCTTATTGCTTTGTAGGGATGTAATGCATAAAATTACATCACAGCAACATGATGGGATATTTTAATATATGACAAAAGACCTCTGTGTTTGTTAATCAAGATCCCTTAAATGACAGCTGTTTAAATGAACCGGATTCAATTGCTCAGGAATACTTAAAGTATCTGAATTAGTCAAGTTTAGAATTTTAATGACAAATTTTGAATGCAAAAATAAAGTATAAATCATTAATGAATAGACTATTATTATTATTATTATTAGTTATAACTCATTGGTTCTATGTGAATAAACATCACTGTCTGTTAACTCTTGAAAGAATAAAGTTTTTACAGTGTAAGCTGTGCTTTCTTGTGGTGTTCATATGTGTGTGTGTGTGTGTGTGTGTGTGTGTGTGTGTGTGTGTGTTTCAGCTTCTCTGTTCGTGCAAGGTCCTACTGAAACTGTCTTGGAGGGAGATAGTGTGACTTTGGAATGTCTCGACTTGGAGTCTGAGCTCAACATGAGCTCAGTGCACTTTGAAAGGCTGTCAAGGGTGAGGTCAATTATGTGTTAGTGATGACATGCCATATCGCTTCAAATAGCAGGAAGCAGACCAAAAGAATAGTATGCTGGTTTATTTAAGGATCTGTTATCCTAACTGAGAAAAGGACAAAAAGCAGCAGATTGGGGTTTTGTTATTGAGGAAAGCTGTTCAAAAGAACAGCCGGGGAGCAGTGTGTGTGTTCTAGGGGGCCACAGAGAACACTTCTCACTTTGTTTAATTAACACATCACAGCAGTTGGTCTTGGGAGGAATCGTGGCATCTGCCACGGCACAGAGACTGTGTTCAGTGGCATTGAAACTCAGTGTTTATTAATTCTATGCTCAGATCTATTCTCAGTAAAGCTGTCAAAGAGATGGAGCTTCTTGAAAAATGTCTGTGGTATGAAATCTATGCTAGGGATTTACAGCCAAGGAATCGTGTAGTCAGGGGTGCTCTTTAGTCAGAATTTTTGTGACCTGTGTTATGGAGGCGTTCTACTGTTTGAATGTCTTTGTCTTTTTTTTTTTTTTCCTGCAGCACGCGCAGATGTGGCATCGGCTGGATATGTATGGGTACGGTTATTACTACCGCCGCTGTTTCTGGTATGACGCGGACGTGAGCAGAGAAGATGGCCGTCTGCTTCTTATGTTAGGCAGAGTCCAGACCTGGTCTTCTGGAGTGTACCGCTGTGTGTCTGACAACATCACTGACCTGGACAATTCATCACTGCCTTTTAAGCTGACCGTGCACTGTGAGTTCTTTCTTTTGTTAGCACTGGATGTCACATCGACACTGACACGTCTTATGATTGTATAACAATACAATTGCAAGACTGATTTAAAAAAAAGAAAGAAAGAAATCCAAAATATCTTCTGCTAAATTATCAGCATGAGCAACATTTATGAACATAAACATACAAAATGGTAGGTGTGTGCACACAGATGTGAATGCAAATACATTTAGAGGTGGAAGTCATGTGACCATGTCTAAACCACCAGTTTAGTTCATATGCTCATACTCATCCAGATATATACTGGATATACTCGTAGATCAAAATGATATATTTTCTGTAATATGAACATCATTAAAAGTTTTAAGTTGGATAAATATATATATATATATATATATATATATATATATATATATATATATATATATATATATATATAATATAATATAATATAATATAATATAATAGCTCAAATTGTTAGACAACAATTGGGCAAAGCTGAAAATTGGACTCATCAGAGAAGATGAACTTACTCCAGTCCTCCACTGTCCAATCCTTACGGTCTTTTGCAAACTTCAGCCTGGCTCTTCTTTGTTTCTCATTGATGAAGGGTTTTTTTCTAGCTTTGCACAACATCAGCCTTGCCCCTAGGTGCCTGTTTCGAACTGTCCTCGCCGTACACTTCACCCAAGCTGCCATTTGCAATTCTTTTGATGTCATCCTACGGTTGTTGAGTGACATTCGAATGAATTGGCGGGAGAGTTATTTTATCGCCCTCTGCTGGTCTGTAGCTTTGTTGTCCCCAATGTCTGCTGCTTGACCTTGTTGTCGTCTTTGAAATTTTAAGGATGGAAGCAACCCTAACCCGACGCTCACTGTTTGCTCTGCCAGTAAAGCCAGAATTGAACCCTTTTTTTTTCCTCACTCAAAACTTTCCATTTCAAGTCTTTTGTCATGGTCAATAGTTATTTAAAAAAAAAAATCCAATTACTTTTGAGGTACTACTAGCACTGTCTTTGCCAACCAGCTGGTTCTATTGCAAGAGGATAGTAATGACCACAGCAGTGGTTTTTATACTTTTCCTCATTAAATAAGATTTGGGTCAGGTGATTACCTATTCAGTACCTTGTTCAGTAGAACGAGGTGTGCTGGTGTTGGAATTCAACAGACACTGGGAATGGAATAGCTGCCATACATGTAGAGATGCTGATTTAAGATTTTTTCTTGCAGTGTGTGTTTGTGTATTTATATATATATATATATATATATATATATATATATATATATATATATATATATATATATATATATATATGACATTATTAGCAGAGCTGCTGATGTAAGATTGCGTGTGTGGCAAGTGTAGCTCAGGTGACACAAGTTGAAAATAATACTTTGAAACTATATTGCCCATGCGAGCTGAGGCAGAGGGAAAATTATTGTTCTGTCAAGATGACAGAACTGGGCTTGATATTGAGTGGTGGTTATGCTCTGTCTCCGAATGAGTCGATAATGGTGGCTTATCAGAAAAACGCAGCGGGGTAGATGGAAGGATTACTAGAACGGGTCAATACACGCATATCTGAAGAAAATGTCCATTACACGTATTATTATGGTGAGCCAAGACTTTATAGACTATAATTATTATTTCTATTGATCAGTCTCAGAGCTGTAAGTTCTTTGCTGTAAGGCCAGGCTTCTTCTATTTCTAAAGAAACCTAAAATGCTGCAAAGGAGCATGATCACATTAGTGTTCAAAAGCATCACACATAGTTCTTGTGTGATTATCAGTGTAATCTGTAGAGGTTATGACTGCTAGTTTTACGGATGTTTTTACTTTTGATTGTTTTTTTTTTTCTTTCTTTCAGTTTTTGTCCCACTCTCTCAGTCTTTTCCAGTACATGACACTTACAGTCATTAAGGAAAAAGGCTAATATGCTGTTCCACCATGATGCAGGCAATGGCAAATAATTTAGCCATTCTGACCAAAGACAGCTGACGATAAAGTTCTTTTCTGTGTCATGAAATTTTAATTTAGATCTCAGCGTGAGCTCTGCTATGACGCAAAACTCGCACGACAGCTACAACATGCTTATAGACAGTAATATACCCTTATTCCCAAAAGCTTAGAGAAAAATATATCTGTTTACGCAGCCTTTTTTTTTCTTCTGCACAAGTCCAGATCACCCTGATTGTTGATGTAAGCAGATTGTAGTTATTTTCTTTAATCACATTTAATGTGTTTGGAAGATCTTCATCATATAATCTGGCATGGAGAACACGTTATCACACAATCTGACAGCTGAAACTGCACAGTGTGAAAATAGGCTTTAGAGGAACATGCTAACTTCCCAGTGCTTTGTAACATAACAAAACAAATGTTTGTTTGTTTTTGTTAATTTGAATAAATAGGGGCCTAGTTGAATTGCATGCACCACCATATTTATCATGCTTCCCCATATTTTGACTGTATCTTTTTAATCCGTTGTTTCCTCCACTAACTTCCTCAGATATGCGAGAGGTGTCGGTGAACAGAGCCGGCGCAAACATCTTCTCTCACTACTTGGCCCCACAGGACGACCTGCGTGTACCACTAGGGGACGATGTGGAGCTTGACTGCTCTACCTCTGCCTCTGAGACTCCTCAGTACTCTTGGAGCAAAGAGGTACATTTCAGGACCAAAAACCAATGTGTGAAATCTTAATGTTGTAATGATAAGGAGTACATTTGCTGTGAATACTGTAGCTAAGAGGTAATTGGTTTTTATAAGGCAGTGGTTTTGCCTCTTGGTAATAAATGCGATTTGTAATTTGAAACACATGCTCAAAAACAAGTGAAATGTAAAGAAATACACCCAAAAGCAATGAGAATGTACACTGCTGCAATGGAATTGTGGTCACCAGCATTAATGGCCTTGTCATCTACAGAGTAAATAATAATAGCGCTTAAATGGAACCCTGTGGTGCTCCTTTATTAAGATTTAAGAACTCTGCTGAACTCCACTGAACACCATCAGTGAACATAAACTGAATTCTCTCGCTTGGTGTCATCTCAGTGTTGTTATTCAAAGCACATTACAGAAATCAATGAAGAGGTCACTGAATGACAACAGGTTGTTAAGACGACAATCACTGATTAACATCATCAGACTCTTAGTACAGTCTGATGAGGTCTAATCCGTTTTAATAGTAATGGAAAATTTTATGAGATCTGCTTAATAGAAATAATTAGAGCATCAGTCTTTGTAAAATGACCGTCAGTCCTTATGTAACTTCGAGTATCCTCAGTTTTAAATAAGAGGACAGTGGATGACGGTGGTTTAGCAGCAGGATTACCAGATGCAAGGCTGGGATATCAAAATGATTACTCAAATTTTTCTTCATTAGACTTTGACAAGCCACACACAGCCTCCACTGCCAAAAATAATTTGTATGATAAGGTTGATGTTCTCTATGTCTTTAAAAACTTTTGCTAGCAGTTTGTGTTTTTTTCCTTCCTCGTTACTCTATTTTTAACCCATAGACTACAGGATAAATCTGTATTTGTGTCACTCTGCAGGGAGAGGACTGGATGGTTCCCAGTAGTAAGCTAAAGCTGAAGCAACTGAGGGAGCAGGACAGTGGGCAATACACATGCATGGCTCAGCACCCATCTGTGAGCTCCCTTATCAAGAAACGGACCATCAACCTCACTGTCCTACCAGGTCAGTCATATCTACAGGAGGCACCACAGGGCTGGTGAAAAGGCGTGGTAAAAAATGACCTAATCGCTCCATGAGCTGTACTGCGCCTTACTGATGTTCATGTTAATGGTCATATGTGTCCTGTACATTTGAGTGTGTGATTATGTTAAGTCACTCAAGCTAAAGGGGTGTTGGATACTCATTTACACCTACAATTAAAGTGAATGGTTGGGTAGAGCTCTGGGTGGGTAGAGATGTGCTTAAGGAGACTGAAACAAGCAATGAGGAAAGAAACAACAGAGAAAATGGTTTGATTTGCTTTGCGTTTGTGCATCACAGAGGACTCAGCATGGTATGAGACGACAACTGGACACATTTATCTCATGTTGGCTGCAGTAGGATTGGTTCTCTTCGCGATCATCCTCTCCATGACAGTGTTCTTGTGCCGCCGGGCCAGACGGAACAAGAGCAAGGGACCGATGTAAGTAGCACACGCTGGTTTGAGTATAATTGCACTTCCAGTACGGAAGTGGCATACGGGTGATTCAACAAGTGAGGTGCCATTTAGCTCTTTTAACTCATTTACTTTAGGAATTTATCATTTTCTACACGTGCACAAAACTCTGGGAAGAGTAATTTTTTAAGGCATCTTGCCAGAGTTTTGGGACAGGCAAAAATGCCTGTATTCAAAGTGTAAATGATTATTAATGTTTTAAGTTATATATCTCCATTATGCACACAGGTTGTTTGGAAGCACACTTTACCAGTGTTCAATTATGTTGTTATTATTATTATTATTATTATTATTATTATTATTATTATTATTTTACTTTATCTACATATTTGTAATTTTAATATCAATTTGACAGAAATGGCGCCCCAATTGTCGAATCACCTACTGTATATACATTGACAGAGGCACCTCCATTCCCTGCATTCAGTATTGTGCAGGTGTAACAAGGGAAATTGGAAATTATTGACGGATGTTATATCATTGCACGTATTAGATGATTTAGGAATAGGGCAGATTACAAAGCCAATGAGCAATGATACAGTCGTGTTAGACTTGAGAACTGATGATCTGGCTCCATTAGTAATGCTTTCTCACTGTGCAGTTGTTATGGGGCGCAATGCCTGTCGCTCTTGCATTTTAAACTGTCAGTGGTGTCCAGAAAGACCAGATCCATCTGCGCCTCCTTCGCTAGTCTGCTTCATACTCCTTCTGTTCCATTATGTTCTTTTGGAACTTTGTGCCATTTGCTTAGTATTCTCTCCTTGTTGTTTTTAAATAAACTGCTCCCTTCTCTCTCTCTATTCCTTATTCTTATCTTTACTCCTTTCCAGTGATGACCACTCCCAGAAGAAGCCTATCTACAAGAGCAGTGTGGAGTCTCTGCCTTCCACTGCTGGAGACAAACAACCGCTGGTGTAATGAGAGAGGGGGAGAGGGGGGAGAGAGGTGGATGAGGATGGGGAGTGTTGAGGTTTAGGAGAGAAAGAGCCTGCCAGATTGGATAAGAGATGGTTTTGCTAGTGAAACACAGGCCATGAATCGAATCGAAGACAGTAGGAAAAGGGTGTGTGGAAACGATAGACAGGCATGATTGTTTCACAGTAATGGTTCCAATTCAGCAGGTTTGGCAGCAGTCCTCCTCAACAAAAGGTGTGCAGTTTTCTCTATATTGATTTCACAACCCGACAAAATTGAGATTCATGCTTGTTGTCAAAGACAGGGACTGAGTATGCTGGTGTGAGCTTTAAATCTCTGATCTTTGAGATGTAACCGCGTGCAAACCCTTTCTTGCTAGTCATTCTTCTAGCCTTGAGTTGTAAACAAGTCTCTTTCACTGGCAGCATCATTCTGTTTGACAATCATTCTGGTGTACACAATAGAATACAGAAACTTTAGGTGCAGTGTCTATTCTTATGTTCTCTATTTTACTTGATAGTACCATTACTAAATGAAATTGTAAGACAATATATAAAAATATGATAGCACTTTAAATCTTTTGCACTATATTTGATCATTCCTTTGTACTTTTTTTCAAAGTTAATTACATTAAACATCTTTTAAAATACATATGAAACTTGTCATTTGTGTTAATGATTTAATTTGGACAAGGACTCCTAAACTATTACTGCAGGCTATGGATAATTGCCCTCATCTATCTTATTTTTTTATTTTTTTATTTATTTTAGTAAAGTTGTGTATGAATGTTTTCATAATGTTTTATTTTGGGTAAGCAGTTCTCCCATGTGGTGCAACAGAAAAACTTTCACCGTATCATTGGGAAATCATGAGTTCAAATCCTTATGAAGAAATCTGTGGCCAAGAGCCAAGCGAGCAAATGCAGACATGCTCTCTGGGTGGGAAGGACTGTATAATCTTTCTTCCTGTCAATCACAGCGACACTAGCCAATCATCAAGGTTTATGCCAGTGAGTTTCCTTATACATTAATTTCCACAAACTCAAGAATTCTTGTAGGACATATTGTGCAAAGTCTACAAATGATTTATAAATAAATGAATTCATACCCAGATAGATAAATGACGTATAGTAATGTGAAGGTCTGTCCATGATTAACAGAAATCCCATTACAAACATACATTCCTGTATATCCAGGACACCATTCCATCCTCGAGAACTCACTTAGGCACTGCTGCAGCTCTCGTTTTGACTCATCCATAGTGTCTTCTAATAAGAAGAGAATAATGTCTTTTCACCAAGCCTCAGGAGAACCTTCTAAAGTAATAATTTCAGACCGAGCAGGTTTACCATCATCATGAAAAATCACCAAATCTATAAAAACACATTTTTCCTCCTTAGGAGTACTACATTATCGGACAAAAGGTGAAGACACTCCCGAGACCCTTTAAAGATTTAAGTGTCGAGACCCTTTAAAGATTTAAAATCACTAAAGATGTAAGCTCTATGTGTATGTGTTTAGCAAATGAATATCACAGGGCTGCCAAATTACAGTCTTTTATTCAATGCAGAGCACATTTTGGGCTCTCAATCAAATTTCCTGTACATCTTCTGCTCTGATCTTAATCAAAGTGCAGTTTCAGAGTTTGATGCTATAAACCAAAGCAAAACAAAAAAGATCTTGAGGCTGCAAATATCCTGAGGCAGGCTCTGGATTTCAAAAAGGTCTTCAAACGGGGTGTGCGAAAAAGAAATGGTTTGAGGGAAGGTCAAACTAGAAAAAAAAGGCTTTAAGGATGTACGGGGGGGGGGGGGGGGGGGGGGAGTCTTAACGTGCGAGCTGTACTAGCAAAAATGGTCTCACAGCAGGTTTAGCTATAAAAAAAAAATCACATTAAAAATGACATAAAAGGCCTATTATCTAAGTGTGCTGCATGAATGGTATCCTACTTAATATTCTACAGATCTCCTGCCTCAATCTGGAATTGGTTATATGGCATCCATCCATCTTTGACAACTTCACTTCTTATATTACCTCCTATATGATGTTAACTGTAGTGAGGAGCAACACTTCATTAATGTCCATACTATCGTAACAGCAAATTTGATTACTACTCTTCATGCCATTTTTATGTTCGATTTTATCACTGTGCAGCTGACCGGAGGATGTCGTTAATAATGCAAAAGCAACTGCTTTTCTTTTTTTTTTTTTTTTTTTTTAAACAAAGACTCTATATTACAGTGCCACGCGCCACAGAGCACAACTGGGAAAATGTTATTGGGTAGATTTTTCATGTCTTCTACATCCTACAGTACCTTGCTAGTGTGTTTGGTTCTAAATGAGGTGGTGGCGGGGTGTTCAATAGGGCTAATGTCCAAAATCACTACTATATACTACACCCTTTTTCGGAATGGAGAAACAACCTACACTTACCAAAATGATGCAGATGACGATTGGAAAAACACCAGAAAATGTTTGTCCGAGTTCATTCTGTCCAGTTTCAGTGAACCTGTGAGACCCTATCAGCTCAGACTAGTCTCCCCGAAATCTCTTATCAACAAGGTGTTTCTGCCTGCAGGAACTGCCACTCATTGGATGTTTTTGTTTCTTGCACCATTCTATGAAACTCAGGAGACTGTTGGGCCAGGAGATCAGCAATTTCTGAAATATTCAAACCAGTGTGGCTGGCACCAACAACCATGCCACAGTTAAAGCCAAAAAGATCACACTTTTCCCCATTCTGATGACTGATGTGAACATTAATTTCACATTTTATGCATTGCGCAATTGCCACATATTTAGCTGATTGGATAACTATAATAATGAGCAGGTGTACAGTCGTTCTGTCTATAGTGGTTGGTTAGTGCATTTTTGTACAGCATTCAGTTAAATATTAAATTTAAACAATGCTACAGCTAGTCACGTGTACAACCTTTAAAAGCTAAGGTGGTAATGACAAATATCAGAGAAAACCCATCCGTTCATCCATTGTCCATACCGCTTATCCTACACAGAGTCGCAGGGAGCCTGGAGCCTATCCCAGGGAACTCGGGGCTACCCTGGATGGGGTGCCATTCCATCACAGGGCACAATCACACACACATTCACACATTATGGACAATTTGGAAATACCACTCAGCCTACAGCGTGTGTCTTTGGACTGGGGGAGGAAACTGTAGTAAACTCTGCACACACAGGGTGGAGGCTGGATTCAAATCCCCAACCCCAGAAGTGTGAGACACACGTGCTACTCACTAAGTCACCATGTCCCCATCAGAGAAAACATTTGATGTACTTTAATGTCATGATGAGTTTGCATAAACAAAGTAAACAAATCAGATATGTTCTATGGAATAACATTCCACTTGCACTTTAAAGCCGACTCACTACCAAACTAACGGAATTATGGGATGGCCGAGTTTGTAGACTGCCTATATTGATATCCTCGTTCTAATGTGTTACTTACACAGGGATTTGCGCCACATAATGTTTTCATGGTGATGTTTTCTGTTAGGAATTGTTTTTAACAATTTTGGAAGGAGTCTCCAGTGTCAGCACTTCACTTAAAGGGGTCATATGATGATTTTAAAAGTTTATTATTTTGTTTATTGGGTGTAATAAAATAGGTTAAAAAGCTTTAATGTTTTTTTTGTTGTTGTTGTTGTTGTTGTTTTTTTTTTTTAAAAAACTCCATTTAACTTCTATTTAACCTTATAACCTCTATTATTTTACCTCTATTCCCAGTCTGTCTAAAACATGGAGTTCCGGTTTCTCCAAAGCCCCTCCTTCCGGGAAGCCCAGAGTTGCTCTGATTGGCCAGCTGACCCACTGCGTTGTGATTGGCCAAAAACTTCAAGCGTGTGTAAGAAATGTAACGCCCCTTACCATAATCACGAGCTTCGGCTTCCAAGGCTTCTAAAGCAATTATAAACAAAGTTAATAATGTCGTCGGTTTTACCGTATCAGTTCGAACCCGAGTAAGATTCTGAAAATGCGGCTGATCGAGCAGATCAATCGGTACCACCTTTGCAAGCATGTCTTTTCGAGCAGAACGTTTCACAGTGGTGAAACTTTTTTGTAACTCTCTTACCTTTCAGATATGCTGTTATTGCGGTTTAATTTGTCTTCTTCACGGTAGCAACTTTATCTACTGCAGTGACAGCACAAAATACAGTTTACAAAAAAATTCATTAATTAAAAATGTAAAAAATTATGCTGGCATTATGTGGATATTTCAAATTGTGACGTAGACGATTACGGAAGTAATATCTGGACTCCGATAGGCGTGATAGGCCTGGAGGCGTTTCAGGCAGGTCTGGAGCAGTGTTCTCTGTTAGATAGAATAAATCCCTTTGTGGCAGACTATGAGCTTTGCAGATCGTAAACATGCACAAACAGATACATTACACACACTAAAAGAAAAGGAAAACGGTTAAAAAAAACCAAACAAAAAAACATCATATGACCCCTTTAAGTGTAAGTGTCAGAGGTTTCAGAATGGAAGGCTTTGGCTTTGAGGGTTCTCTGTAATATATCAAGCTAATCGTCTTAGTGGGCTGAATCAGCTATTACCAGTTTAACAGTTTATGGTGAGTGGAGTAAACCTCTGGCAAATCCTTAACAAACACATACAGGCTACTTCTATACTCTATATTTCGATACATTTTGTCTACTTTGTCCAGACAGATCAGTTCCATGCCAGCAAAATGTCTCCCACAGCATAGCAGGACCACCATTTAACCTTTAATTCCTCACCCAGCCATATTTGTCGGAATTGCATAGTTCGTTTATTTAAGCTCTTATACGTGATGAAAGGGAACAGTAGAAAATATATCTCCTGTACAATATTGTACAGTTTAGATGCAGCAATAAACTATGAATAAACTCCCTGATGAAAAACTGACATGACAAATATACTCACATGTGAATAAAGATTTATAGAGCCATTCAATTCTGCTTTTTATGACTCTTAATAAAAAAAATTGTGGGCCATACAGACTTCACTGACACAATGTGACCAATCCCAAAATAACACACACACACACACACACACACACACACACACACACACACACACACACACACACACACAGGGATATATTTTGTTGTAGGTATCTCCATTAATATGTAAGTGAAATCATTTACGCACACAAGGCCCTGCAAGCTATTGAAACGAGAAAACATTTCCTGTGCACCACCTTGTTATCCACGGAAGCGCTTTATTGCAGCCGACTCTAGCCAGCGGCAATTTGAATCAGCATAGTTTTATGAAGACACCTGAGAAAGATGTTGCTGTTCCACAACAATATACTTTCAGGCTGCATTCACGAAAGAGATATAGGTGTTAGTTTATCAACAAAGCAAAATATGAAGCCTAAACAGAGCCGGCTTGCAAAGCTGGTATCTTTTCTACGGAAAACATCTCGACTTGGTAATTTCTTACCGCCTAAATGTTGACATATCTCTGTTTGGAGATATTCAAAAAGGATTTGACATTAATACATTTTTTAAAAAAAAATAAAACAACAAGAACAACAACTATACATTGTTCTGAGAAGTGTAAATAAAAGATATTCTTTTCTTAAGTTGAAAACATTGGCACTGATGTGTTGCTCTGATATGTACTCCCATCCGTAGTCCACTAATCGTAGGGTTGGAGGTTCGATTCCCAGCCCACATGACTCCACATGCCGAGGTGTCCTTGGGCAAGACACTGAACCCCAAGTTGCTTTTGATACTAGTGCCTTGCATGGCAGCTCTGCTACCATTGGTGTGTGTATGACTGAGTGTGTGACTATATAAATGCAGACCATTTAAACATGATGCTCAGCATCCTGACTACAATATGGAAATGACAATATGAGGAGCCCCAACCCTCATGATCTGATATACTTCGAACTTGTGAACAATACAGCAGGTCCTTCACATGCCAAAGATTCGCTCTAATGTGATGTTAGATAAAGATCCTGTACCTAAACGTCCTTTATTGATGTTTCTGTGGTTGTTACAGTCGTTCTGTACAACTCAATATCCAATGACAAGGCAATTATACGACCTAAAAAGCCCTCTACAAACACATTTAAGGAATAAAACATGACTAGACGTGCTGTCATGTGGCATAACACAAAGAGAAGCCCGAAGTTGATTATTGTCTAATAACACCAAGTTTCCTAAAACATCCCAACATTCATACCACACACCACAGTCATTTGACAACATTAACAATTTTATTGCTATAATATCATATCATATCATATCATATCATATCATATCATACATTTGAGCTGTTTATAGTTTGGTTTGATGTTGTGGAACATCCACCAAAATAGTTCCTGTTATCTATAAATAGTCCTTCCCTCAAAAAGTCTATTTTTCTTTATTTTTTATCTTAATAAGACAAATAATGCAATTTGTCACATAACCAAGAAGTCCTCTGTCCTGAAGGCTTTAAATAACCTTTAACAAATATAAATGAAATCCATTTGTTAGTAGACCTGCATTATGTGGAATGTCCACTATACA
>NC_030416.2:7534067-7554067 GCF_001660625.3 Ictalurus punctatus
TCTGAGCTCTAATAGACAGACAGTATAGACGAGAGAGATGGACGAGTGCAAGAGAGAGAGGCAGAGAGTGGAGAGGAGAGAGAGAGAGAGAGAGAGAGAGACAGAGAGCGGAGACGAGAGAGATGGACAAGTGAGAGAGGGAGAACGAGAGAGACAGACACTGGAGAGTAGAGAGATGGAGGAGAGACCGAGAGCGGAGACGAGAGAGATGGACGAGTGCGAGAGAGACAGAGTGGAGAGGAGAGAGATGGAGGAGAGAGAGAACGGAGACGAGAGAGATGGACGAGTGCGAGAGAGACAGAGTGGAGAGGAGAGAGATGGAGGAGAGACAGAGAGAGAGAGAGACAGAGTGGAGACGAGAGAGATGAACAAGTGTGCGAGAGAGAGAGAGACAGAGAGTGGAGAGGAGAGAGAAAGAGAGACACAGAAAGAGAAGAGTAATATGGAGTTGTCTCTCTCCCTGCGTGCTTGCGCGCGCGTGTGTGTGTGCATGCGCATGCGTGTGTGCGTGCATGTGCGTGTACATGTGAATGTTTTTGAATCACTCCCCTACAGCTGAGTCCTGGTTTACAGAGCTTTTGTGGCTGTGTCCACCCCCCCAGGCTCGGGCAAGCAGAAACGCGTTGTGTACACCTGAGATCAATCCAATCCCTTACCGTCACACACACACACACACATACACACATACACACCAAAAAAAAAACCCCAAACACATATAAACATGCACGCGCACACACAGGCCAAGCAGCGTGATGATCGTTACTCCGCTACTGCCACTGCTATTACTTTGGCTTTCATTGGCCTCGTCCATTTAATCACCTCGATTTGTTTATTCGGTGGAGAGCAACACGCGAGTCGTTCACTCGAATCTGTTCTCATCATTCGCCTGGACTATGTCAATGTTTGCTAGTGCCAGAGGGCCAGATTGCCTGCAGACTGTAAAAAAAAAAAAAGAAAAAGACTTCTTTGCATTCATTGTACCACACACACACACGAAATACTAACATGCATCAATGACACGAATGATTTGGAGGAGCAGGCCAGAGAAATGAAGTTTTCCTTTGCAGAAAATCAGTCCCTTCAGGATTTTACCATCGCAGAATTGACATTACCGCAGATTTGGGCTAAGACGCGTCATGTGACATCATCACGACGCGCGTTCAGCCAAAGCCTACTTTGATTTACGTGGGTTGAACACAAGTACAGCTATCGGGTCTCATTTCCCGACAAACATCGCTGTGAAAGAGCGTGCAAAACAATTTCGTGCAACCGCAATTTCGCCAATTCGAGTAGTTTTCCGCAAAAAAAAAAAAAGAAGCACAAAATACTCCACAAATTGCATCGCAAATTTTCAAAGAAACAAACGAACAAAAAAAAGCTGCAGGAAAATCGAGCTTTTTTTTGGCACAAGAAGAAATCCCCACAACATCCAGTATGGACTGCGTTTTCCTTTGCAGGAAATGAGCTGTAGAAATATCCTGGGTTTGTTTTTGTCTAGAGCTCCGTTGCCTTTTTCACAGCTGCTCATCAGCCAGCGTCGTCCTCACGAAGGTGCGAGCCGTAGGCTTTACTCCTCCTTCTGTTGTTCTGAACACGGTCGCTCCACTTCACACTGCTCTCAAACGCCTTCACCGTAAGCTGCGGTTTATCCTTTTGATCCAGGCCCATGGGTGCATAATTCTCCTGCTAAAATAAAGATGTTGACATTTTTAATTAAAAGAAGTGAACTCGCCTTCCTCCGCCGCATTCAAAACGGCAATCGAGTGAAACCCTCCCACATGAGCACCATCCTGGAGCCTTTCGTTAGATTAACTTCTCCTCTTCGCCTGCGTCCAGACCGCCAGTGCCTCTGCGCCATTATTTTAGCTAATTATTACTAGAGACGCACCGATGTATCGACCGATTAAAGGCTATTTTCCCTGCTGATCAGGGCGGACTATATCCTGTCAATCAAAGAGGGCGGGAAAACATCGATTTCCTGCTGTGTGTAAAGATGATGTCTCTCGTGTGGAATGACGACAAAACTGCAGTTTTTAATCTCTGTAATCTCTGCACTGATAAAATTTTACACCGGACGCTGCAGCACTGAAGCGGGAGTTTCCGCGTCGTGTCTAAATTATTTTCTCGCGCTGAATTAAAGCGCCAGTATACCGTTGAAAGGCTTAAATGAAGATGAGTTGACAAAAAGTATATATTGCACAGAAAAATATATTTGTAGAGTAGTATATTTCATATCCAGTTAATGTTAATATATAAAAAGTTGATATTATATATGACCAGTTTGATGTCAGTGATGAAGTAGAAATGCTTGTTTGTGGTGAGTGAATGTGAGATTAACAGGAGGGTTTTTATAATTCAGTCAATGTTAATATGAATTAATAACATTCAATAAATTAATAATCTTACTTTAATCTTCAGAATTTAGTTCATGTGTTAATGTTAATTAGAGTAATGTGTGTTCTGTTGATGAGACCAGTTACTGTCAAACAACTTGTGGAAATGGAGAGAATAAAGTTTTTATTTGCATTTCTTTCAGAATTCTTTTAAATGAATTATTATTAATTTAACAGAAGGTATAAAAGGCAGAAGTATCGGTATCGACCGATATCACACTGAATAATCGGTTATCGGTTGAGAAATTTAGTATCGGTGCATCTCTAATTATTACAGTAGATTACTTGTTCGCTATAACGTTTATTTGAAAGTCTCAGAAGCGGCTGTGAAAGCAGAGGGGGGAAAAAAAAGATAGGGAAGTGCAAGCGAGTTCCATGATGTAGGATTATTTAGACAACGTTAAAAAAGCCGCTCTGCGTTACGATGAAAGAGCCGGTCGGGAGGCCGTGGAAACGTTTTAATTTCAGTCATGCATTGCATTCACTCTTCACAAGCAGTGAGAGAGAGCGAGAGATTGATGGAGTCTGATGGTGTGCTCATCTATTTGTGTTCCTGCTTTACACCACCATTAGTCCTCAGTGATAGTCGCAGCCTGTGGTTGGTGCTGGTGACAGTATATTTGCCATAATTATCCACAAAGCAAAGCTGATCTTTAGCTCTCAACCTATTCTTGTTTTTCACTTTGGGGAAGGAATCTTCATTCTTCAGATCTTCTGGACTCGCACATGATTCTTCACTTCCTCAGTATGGTTTCAATTCAGCATTGGAAGCATAATTTTGTTTGCTTGAGGAATAGTCACAGTTCAGTGCGGTTTTAATGACAGCAAATGTGTTTTATATATATATATATATATATATATATATATATATATATATATGTGTATATATATATATATATATATATATATATGTGTATATGTATATGTATATATATGTATATGTATATATATATTGTGAGTGTGTGTGTGTGTGTGTGTGTGTGTGTGTGCACATTTTACATTTATACTTCTTCATCTGGAAGGTTTTCTGGCAATCGTGGGATTTGAACTCGCAGCCTTCCGGTCACCAGAACTGTAACCACATAGAGTTTCTTCCATCTGGGTAAAATGGTTCCGTAACCCTGAGGCCAATTAATCGGGGCCTTTGAAATGTTTTGCAGTCAGGGACCTTTTTGGAACTGTAAAATAAATTCTCTCGGCACAGATTTATTTTATGAGCCTAATTCATGTGTTCAAATATTAGGCCCATTTATTTATTTCTAAATGTTCATTTATTTATTAATTTTTTTTAAAATGCAAGAATATTCTGACTGTTTATTAGCGCCATCAAATTTTTATTCCTGCTCTTTCCATCAACAGAACACATTACGCTCCAAAGCTGACAGTTATAGGCTGACTTTGTTTTTCCGTTAGCGATTTGTCATCAGCAGTAAATATCAATCACGAATAAATATGATCTGAACTTTGATACTTCTACCACTGTTGGAAAAATGATTAGGATGATTATAATGAAGTAATTTTATGTTGATTAATGACAATCTCGTTCTCTCACAATCTCCCAGTTGTGTCACATGTTCAAGTGTTTTGTGTTCTACTCTTGATTGGTTTGTCATTATATGCACACTTGTATATATGAGTTCTGAGGTCGTGATTGTGACATGAGCTGCGTCCGAATATTCCTACTACCCTACTATACGGTAGGTGAAAAGCAGTAGGAGTAGTATGTCCGAATCGTCAGCATTCATAAAACAGTAGGCGAGAAATACCTGGATGACCTACTGATTCTGCCGAGAGTCTGCAGTAGGGAATCAATGCACACTGCGCTATCCCATAAGGCAACGGGACTGGCATGGAAGAGCTGTCAGAACCAAAAAAATGGCGGAAGGCAGAAGTTGAAGGTCACATGACTGTACCAGCATGGCGGACGACGGTGTTTTTCTTCTCTTTTTTTTTTTCTATTTTGTGACGTACCGAAGGAACTGTGTACTGTAAGCACCATGACGTTTTGTTATTGGACACCCCCCCCCCAAAAAAAAAAATACTTGGAAAAATACGTTCAAGCACATTCACTTCCTAATTACGATATAGACATGAAGCCAGCGTACATCTACATTGCTACTCTTGTCTCGTTCCTGTCCTAGTTTCTTTGTTTTGCCCGACTCTTTGTGTTCTTCCTCGTTTCGTGTTTCGGCTTTTGTTCTTTGATCGCACCTACCTGCTGAGTCGCCGTCGTTACACCTTGCTATCTCGTAATTTTCAGAGCTCCTGCAGTGACGCATATTCCTGCATCGTGAGCGAGAGAGAGGGGGGGGGGGGGGGTTATGGGTAAGAGTAGCTTATAGAAACTCCCAGTTACCTCCAAAACTAATCTATGGTGCTGTGCATCAGGGAAATGCTGACTGGCTGAGCAGGGAAGTATTGCTCCAAAGGTTTTCATCCCTGAATGTCAGTCATTTCAAAATGCATTCATGTGCTTTCGATGTGTCACGCTATGATTATTTGAATACAACTAAAACGATGCATTTTGTTTTTTATTGACACTAAAGCAGATCTCCCTCATATTCCTCTCCTCCTCCTCCTCATCCTCTCCAGTGAAAGAGCGACCAATTTTAATGCCATTTCTCCGTTTCATCTCAACGGCTCCGTAGAGGGCAGGGTTTCACCTCGGAAACAAAACGCATGCGGCTTGATCGACAAATATCATAAATACTGTACCTAGACAGAAGACATTGGCACAGAGCAGTCAAGAATGTGGAGATATGGACATTTGAAATATTTCCATTCGCCCCTCCCCCTATTTATCGGGATTTTGCAGTAAATAAATAAAAAGTGGAGAGAATGTGGGAGGTACTGTAAAGAGGAGCGGTCGAGAGGGAGTGAATTGGTTATGTCTAGAGGCTGTTGGTGTGAAGAGGTGCACCTTCCTGTGCTTGTTTCCTTGACTGTCTTGATTTGTCAGGTCTCATTTGTACACACACACTAAATCGAACTAAATCAAAGCCGAACTGTTACACAAATGGAAGTATTTTAGAGTTGTGTTTCAAATAATAGTTGTTCATACGTGATGGACTGAGGGGGGAATGGTGGCTTGGCGGTTGTTGCTTCGCACCTCCAGGGTTGGGGGTTTGATTCGTGTCTCCTCCCGGTGTGTGCTGAGTTTGCATGTTCTCTCTGTTTTCCTCCCCAAGTCCAAAGAAATTCGTCGTAGGCTGATTGGCATCTCTAAATTGTCCATAGTGTGTGAATGTGTGTGTGATCGTGCCCTGCGTTGGGTTGGCACCCTGTCCTGGTTGTCCCGCACCTTGTAGCCTCAAGTCCCCTGGGATAAACTCCAGGCTCCCCACGACCCTGTGTAGGATAAGCAGTATGGAAAATGGATGGATGGATAGATGTATGGATGGATGGATAGATATTTTCCATGCAATTGCGATTCATCTTCCAAACAGCAGAGGGCAGTCCAAAAAATGACAGACGGCCCCTTTAACCACACAATATAGCAAAGCAAACTAAGAGGTAATTATTCAAACAGGATGAACACGGAAGCCTCCGCTAGATTTGATTCACTGAAGGAGCCGCTAAGAGGCGCGCTCCAGCTGAAGAGGGAGAGAAAGGTTACAGGGCTTCTGGAGAGAACTGCTAATGCCAAATACAACACACCTGGCCTTCATGCCGTGTGGAGAGATTGAAGGGTGACAGTGAGGGCAGTCTGGAAGAAGGAAAGAAATGCACTTTTACAGTCTTCTTTGCAGAGTCAAACTGTCTGGGGAGAAAAAGTGCGCGAGCGAGAGAGTAACTTGTAAGAACAACATTGACATGGAAAGCAGAGTGTACCATTTGAATGTGTTTGCAGAAAACACAAACTGAGAGGAATTTTTTTTTTTCTACCGCACATTCAAACACAAGAACTACTTCACACTGCCGATGGTTGTAATGTATTTTCGGATAAATTTACCAAACTTGAACAGGCAAACAGTAAACTGCAGACTGTTGTCATTTTAGCAAGCGATGACACATTATTAAATCCAGCAAGAACCATGTGCTCATGTTAACATTCCTGTTTGCTTGTCTGAAAAGATGTTTGCTTAACCAGGTTGTAGTGGACGTTAGAGATGTCCTTGATGTATTTATTTTGGTTTTTTTTAAATCCCCGCCCACTTTTACTTCTAAATGCATCACACAGCACCACCTGAGCACTGTTCCATGTCTAATATGATCCCACGTTAATGAATATGGCCTTTTTTTTTGGTCCCTTAATATCTGACCGCTTACTCCTGCTTGCAGGAGGGTAAAAACAAACCCCTCCTGGTATAATTTTTTTTTTTAATTAAAAGAATCCCCGCGGGGATCTGGTCATCTTCTGGATGCAGCAAAGTTACCGCCGAAGTGGTTGATTGACGAAGGACTTTAATTTTCCATCCATTCATCCATTTTCTGTACCGCTTATCCTACACAAGGTAGGCAGAGGACACCCTGGATGGGGTACCAACCCATCGCAGGGCACAGTCACATTCACACACCCATTCACGCACTACGGATAATTTGGAAATGCCAATCAGCCTACAACGCATGTCTTTGGGCTGGGGAGGAAACCGGAGTACCCGCAGGAAACCCTCAAAGCACGGGGAGAACATGCAAACTCCACGCTCACAATGCGGATGCGGGAATCGAACCCCCAACCCCGGATGTGCGAGGAAAACGTACTGGACTTTAATATTATTTATCGTTTAAAAACATTATGCGACTTATGGAGTTAAAATGAAGGACGCACTAAAAGCCAAAAGTCAGTAGTCTGTATGGATTTGAAAAGGTAATGCCAGAGACATATCTCCCTGCAGTTCTTGCCTGGTTTCCCACTGATGCTAAGCAGGGTTGAGCCTGGTCAGTACCCGGATGGGAGACCTCCCGGGGAACACTAAGGTTGCTGCTGGAAGTGGTATTAGTGAAGCCAGCAGGTGGTGCTCACCCTGTGGTCTGTGTGGGTCCTCATACCCCAGTATAGTGACGGGGACACTATACTGTAAAAACAGCACCACGTTATACCGAGGTCCTGACTCTCTGTGGTCATTAAAAATACCAGTTCACTTCTTGTAAAAGTGTAGGAGTATAACCTATAGTCCTGGTGAAATTCCCCCACTGGCCCTTCATGTCCCCCTCATAATCTCCTTCTCTGAATTGGCTACATCACTCTCTCCTCTCCACTAATAGCTGGTGCGTGGTGGGTGTTGTGGAGCACTATGGCTGCCATCACATCATCTAGGTGAATGCTTTACATATAATGTAAAATGCTATATAAATGTAACTATGATGCTGCATTAGTGCACTTAAAAACATTGTCTTGCCGTGGTTGTTGAGAAATAGAACCGTGTTGCTTTTGACTGCTCTAATCCACCATACTATTCATTTTCCATTTTTGTTTCCTTTGAAAGTCCCACCCACAAATATCATTAAGGTACCCAAAACCAACTGGAAGAACTTCTGCTACTGGATTGGCATCCTGTTGTAAAAGCACGATTCCACTTTTCAGTTGGCCAAAAGTACTGTTCAAAGGGGGTGGTGGTGGGGGGGCGTGGGTGGGTAGCGGAAGCTCACAGAGCGCAGAAGATGAAAAATCTATCCTATCCGAGCACATCCTGTAATTAATTTGATCGTTTTATTCATGAACGGGTTTGAACTTGGCATTGGATCTTGGGTGAGAAAGAAATAAAGAGAGCAGAATTCAGCGGTCAGTGGGTGGTGGATGAGAGAGAAGAGGGCATGAAAAAAATGCCATCCAAGCGAGCCATCTCCAGAAAGAGAGGGGGAGGGGGGGGTGCTACACATGCAGAGGAGAAGAAAGAGAGTTTTGCAACAGTAACCCAGTCAGAAAACACAGAAAACAATTCAGCCAAGAGGAAAGAGTGAGTGAGAGAGGGAAGAAGAAAGCAGCACATGTAAGACAAATGGAGATGGAGAGGTGAGGCGCTGTGTAGGTGACTACAGAAAACAACAAAAACATGGCAGTGACACACAGAGAGCAGATGATCAATGGGGGTATTTTTTCGAGCCACCCACTATCCACTGAATCTGTCGCTGTGAGTGGTGGGTCCCGGATGAATCACACACACACACACACACACACGCTTGTGCACACACACTCTGCGCCCTCTCTGCTCTTGACAAAACACCCACTCAAGTCCTTAGCAGCGTGGCGTATAAATGAGAACTGCAACACTGATATCCTCGGCCCAAAGCCAGCAGAAAAAAAAAACAGAGCATTGGGAAATTTCTAATCTCCGTCGAAAGTGCTCCCAGTGCCTCTAATCAAAGCGCTCGCTCAGGTCAGGGGTCAGACGAGCTGAAAAAAAACCACAGCAGTCAACACTGAAATGTCAAACATTAGTCACGCAGGAAGCAAAGATTGCTTAATGCATAATAACTTAGTTGACACTGAGATGCTAACCAGCTGTGTGAGCTGCATGTAGATTCTCTCTCCTGTGCTGTAATACATCACCGACTGATCGACTGTAATGGACTATATTTAAGTATCATTTTGTCAAGATGAAAACGAATACTCCCACACGGTCATATTTCTATGAAAAATACCACGTTTTACTCCTTAAGTATTCATAGCTTCGAAGGACATCCAAGGTGACTCAAATACATTTTTTTCTCTCTCTCTTTTTACTGGCCACCAATCTAAACTATCACACGCCTCTGTATGTTCACGTTGTTTTTAATATACTGTTTATATGCTTATATCATAACATCCAAGGGACTCCATACCATGTTTTTTAGACTGAATGACTATATTGCATTCATTTTATCGCTGCAGGTCCGTTATAGGATTAATCAGGACACTGTTGGGTTTCTGTGTGTAGAGTATCGTGACTCTGTGTTTAGTTGCTTGTGGGCACGGCGATGGGAAATGGGAGGGGTGTGAGCCCTGTGCTGGGAAAACAATTCATACTTTTCCACAATAACATTGGTACAAAGATAGAAAGCCTACTTTTACAGTATGTCTACTTTCATATGAGCCGTTAAACCAGGGATGTCCAATCTTATCCACAGAGGACCAGTGTGGGTGCAGGTTTTCATTCCAATCAAGCAGGAGCCACAACTGCTTCCACCTGTTTAATCAGTCGATCTTGGTTTTCAATAGACTATCAGGTGTGGCTTCAGCTTGGTTGGAATGAAAACCTGCATCCACACCGGGCCTTTCCGGATAACATGGGACACCCCTGCATCAAGCACTACTGTGGAGTATGACATCACAAATGAATTCTCCCTCCCCCAAAACAGACGTTAAAAAAAGAGTTAATGATAAAAGAAATGTGTACAAGCGAAGGTTAGATTGCATTCGATTTCAAGTGAAATCTTTACGAGATACAAATGCAAAACAATACAAAAATTCAACTGTGCGGAAATTTTTTTTTTTTTTTCAATTAGCTTTTAGAGGAAAGATGTGCAGGTACAATGGTGCTTAAAAGTTTGTGAACCCATTCGATTTTTTCTATATTTATTTGGCATAAATATGACCTACAACGGTTATCAGATTTTCACACAAGTCTTAAAAGTACAAAGAGATAAAGAGGACCCTAGTAAACAAATGAGACACAAATATTATAGTTGGTCATTTATTTATTGAGCAAATGAGCCAATATTTTGATATCCGTGTGTGGGGAAAAGTAAAGTGAAGACCACAATGAAAAAAACGTTCAGAGTCACAAAACTGTATTTGTGGAGTTGTGCATCCATGGCTGTTGATTGAGCATTGAAGAATGATCTCATAAATGTAGTTGGATGATAGAAAGATCAGGGTCACAGAATTTTCCATTTAAATTAAAGCCATGCTATGGAAAAATGATCAGAGTCCATAGCATACTGTGAGAAAATGATCACAGTCCAGTCACACGACCCAAATCAGCCAATAGGCTTTGAGTAATCACTGGCGGACGCCCAGCTGAGTGAATTTCATTGTTAACTTACTGTCAAATTTCTTCAACATATCTCATTAGTAATTGCTCTCAGCAAACTTCAGTACTAGATCAAACAACATGGATGAGTATCCTCAACAGACTGAGAAACCAAAGAAGAGACAGATACATGGAAGTAAGGCAGAAAAAGAACTCCCTGTAAATGACAGAATTGTGGATAATATTCAAGTTGAGATTGATGTATAATGTATATTCTGTGAGTTTTCGGTATTTAAGTGCTGTTGATGATGCTCAGTTGAATAAATTAGTATAAGTTCATCACTGTATTACTGTGAACGCCCACGAAAGAAAGATCAGAGTCCGCGCAAGCATTTTTTTCATCCTTCAGTTAACACGATGGAAACAATAATGGCTGATAACTTTTGGTGTCTTCATAAAGACTCTGAATGGGTCTAGTGAACATATCATCAAGATTTTCTCTGCTCTCAACTATTATGACATAAGAAGGTTCTGAACTTTTAAATTCAAATTCTGGAATTCAAGCACAATGTGACTGATCATTTTATCATTGGTGCCTTCAAGTGCTTTTAGTATCTGGTGTGAACCCCTTTGTGTAGCAGTAACTGCTACTACATATTTCCAGTAACTGTTTACTAGGGTTCTCTTTATGTACTTATTTAGGACTTGTGTGAAAATCTGGTGAATGTTTTAGGAAATATGGAAAATTCTTTCAAGCACCACTGTACATCTCCCTGACTACAAGATGTCCAATGATGTACAACGCCACAGGAATGTATTTATTCTCGCGATGTCATTTTGTAATATCCGCAGTCCTCGTCCATCAGGTCATAGGTTTTGTCAGCAGATACACAGTCAGTTACGTGTTTTATCGGCCGTGGATCTTCATAGCGCTGCATCTCTAATTCCAGCAGCGTCTGCACTATCCCATCTCATCACCCTTAAAAACAATGACTCAAACGAGCCTTTGATCTGGCATAATTAGCAGGTCGGCGAATAAATCTTCATTAACAGTAATTAATTCGTGCCATGGAAAAACAAACATCAAAAAGTTGCAAATAAATCCCCAATTAAAGCTTCCTAAGCGTGACAGAAGGGGCGAAGAAGTCGCTGGCCGTAATCCACAGGCGTACTTGGCATGATTTAGATCTGTTTTATTATCCGTGTGGAGAAGAGAGCAGAATCAGAAGGTCAGAGTATTGCTCAGGGAGGCAGAGAGAACTTTAGGTCCAGACTTGAAGAGATTACTTCATGGATTATTTTTTGCTGTGATTGCATCGGTTTAGGAAATGGCATTCGGACAGTGTGGAGTGTGGAGACGTCCCTGTCGGCCGACCTTGACTATAGGCTGGTGCTGCAGGTTTCCTCCAGGCAATTCTTAACAGCAAAAAATAAATAAAAATAAGAAGTGTAGACTGTTCTAAGGGAATTCTGGCTGGTATGTCTGGACTGTAGATTCGTGGCTTTTCTTTCTCTTTACCTCAGAGACCAGCTTGGTACACACAGTCATCTGTGAGCACATCTGATAAATAATCATATCTCCCACAGACAGCTGAGCTACAGTCATGAACGCCTGGAGTTGCGCCACTACATCTCTAGTAATCCTCAGCCCTCTAACATGACCTCCAGTCAGACACTTATTCCTGTTCTGAGTCACAGGATTACTAATGGAGCTGTCCGACAATCGCACTCACTGCCATGTAAATAACACGGAATTCCAGACATTCCAGCGTCGTGTCCAACACCGTTCCAAGTATTTTTTTTAATCTGCCTATCTTGATTGGTGTTTAACCATGGCCTCGTGTTTACCGTCTAGTTCATGTCTGCTTGCTGATCGCCTGACCAGTTGCCTTCCTCATGTTTGCCTTAGCCCTTTGGTTTGTTTGCTATTTTGATTTTAATAAAACCGGAAAACCTGCACATCCATCAGTTCACTTCATGACATCCACACTGCCCACATTAAAGATTTACAGTCACATTGTAAACCTTTTTTTTTTTTTTTGGTACTGACACAATTTTCTTAAGAAAATGGTAGACCGTGGAACGATCGAGGTCTCCGATGCCAGATTGTTGAAAGTTGCATTTAGAAGAGGTGAGAGTTCAGTGAACACGGTAGGTGATGCTATTTTATAGACTGACAATGGAGCTGTCTGTTTACTGAAATTGTAGTCATGAATTACAAATTAAGTGTGGTGTGTGTGTGTGTGTGTGTGTGTGTGTGTGTGTTTACGACACTCATTTGAAACATACACCGATCAGCCATAACATTAAACCCATCTGTGTAGGTCATCCTTGTGCCGCCTAAACAGCTCTGATCCGTCAAGGCATGGACTCCACAAGACCTCGGAAGGGGTCCTGTGGTATCTGGCACCAAGACGTTGGTCCAGTGCTCACGTGCCCAGTGTAAGCAGTTTTGGTGGTGGTCAGGGGTCAGCATGGGCACTCTGACCGGTCCGCAGCTCCTGCGACACCTTTCTATCATAGCCAGCATGAACATTTTTCAACAATTTGTGCTATAGTAGCTCTTCTGTGAGCTTCTGTAACCAGACGTGCTAGCCTTCACTCCCCACGTGCATCACGTGCATCACCTTGGGCGCCCATGACCCTGTCGCCGGTTCACCGGTTGTCCTTCCATGGACCATTTTTGGTAGGTACTAACCACTGCATACTAGGAGCAGCCCACAAGACCTGCTGCCCTGTCCCAGTCGTCTAACCATCACAATTCGTCCCTTGTCAAAGACGCTCAGATCCTTACGCTTGCCCATTTTTCCTGCTTCCAACACATCAATTTCGAGAACTGACTGTTCACTTGCTGTCTAATATATCCCACCCCTTAACAGGTGCCAGTGTAATGATTTAATCAATGTTATTCACATCACCCGGCAGCAGTTTTAATGTTATGGCTGATTGGTGTATGACTTATCATACACTTGGGACAGCTGTGAATCCTAACACACTAAATGTTGGTAAAATAATTTTGACATCTTCATTTTGTCTTGCCCAGTCTAACAGCAATGATTTCCGTTTCAGTCCTCAGGAAGTGCATGTGAAAGTACTTGGATGCTAGGTTTGCAAGAACTGTGTTGTAGCAGTAAAGTAGGACATTTCGACATTAACATTTCAACATTTGCATAAAATTTTAATGTCTGTGTGTGATCTCCTTTATGAGTATTTCACTGGCTCACCCTGGTAATATAGACCCAGTGTTTTCCTGTAGTAGCAAATTGGCCCATGTTTTTTGCTAGATAGTTCATTTGACTTGATAAAATAACAGTATTCTGCACAAGCTGCATTTGCTCTCTGGACACAGGAACAGAACAGTGAAAAGTCACGTTGTAGTTGTTCTGCTTCCCTATTCACATGGTCAAATTCAGTCCCAAGTGTATTTGAATTTCAGTGTTTGAACATTAATGAGAACACAATGTTTTGCTACATTACAGACAGTGACCATGCTCTACTACGTGCACCGAATGTTAAAACGGATGCCTTCTTAAAGAAAATAAAAAAGATTCACTGTGAAGACCATCACGTTTTCAGATTGTTTAAAAACTCGGTCAAATTTTGACATTTCGTAGAATACCCAAGATCCGTGTAAAATCCGTTGTCTTCAACTCTTCTTAGCAGGAGTTTTTATCTATTTAAAAAAAAACAACAACTCCATTAGCTTGCATCCTAGTGAGTCCCTCCAGGATTTGACGATTTCGTTAATGCAAATGAACGCAAAATCAGTCAAACTCTACAATATTCGGAGGAGCTTGCAATTATTTTTCAAAACGATTGCAGATTTTCAGCAGATTTGGGCCAAGTCGTGTCACGTGACGTCGTCACGACGTGCATTCAGCCGAAGCCCTCTTCGATTCATGTGCGTCGAACATGAGTACAGCTAAAAGGTCTCATTTACCGACAAAGGTCCCGGTGAAAGACCGTGCAAAACAATTTCGTGCAACTGTAATTCTGCCAATTCGAGTAGTTTTACACAAAAAACAAACAAACTAACTCAGTAAATTACATCACAAATATATATATATATATATATATATATATATATGTATATATATATATATATATAATGTATGTATGTATGTATGTATGTATATGTGTATATACAGTATCTCACAAAAGTGAGTACACCCCTCACATTTTTGTAAATATTTGATTATCTTTTCATGTGACAACACTGAAGAAATGACACTTTGCTGTAAAGTAGTGAGTGTACAGCTTGTGTAACAGTGTAAATTTGCTGTCCCCTCAAAATAACTCAACACACAGCCATTAATGTCTAAACCGCTGACAACAAAAGTGAGTACACCCCTAAGTGAAAATGTCCAAATTGGGCCCAAAGTGTCAATATTTTGTGTGGCCACCATTATTTTCCAGCACTGCCTTAACCCTCTTGGGCATGGAGTTCACCAGAGCTTCACAGGTTGCCACTGGAGTCCTCTTCCACTCCTCCATGATGACATCACGGAGCTGGTGGATGTTGGAGACCTTGTGCTCCTCCACCTTCCGTTTGAGGATGCCCCACAGATGCTCAATAGGGTTTAGTCCATCACCTTCACCCTCAGCTTCTTTATCAAGGCAGTGGCCGTCTTGGACGTGGGTTTGGGGTCGTTATCATGCTGGAATACTGCATATGGATCATGTTCTGCTTCAGTATGTCATACTGTATGTGTATGTGTGTGTGTGTGTGTGTGTGTATGTGTGTGTATATATATATATATATATATATATATATATATATATATATATATATATATATATGTATATATGTATATGTTATATGTCCTCATTGCATAGGGTATAACATAACACCACTGTAAACCCCATTTAGTTCACTACTGTATATTCCCAAAAGTACGATTAGTGCCTATTAAAAATTGTACATCACTTTTATTATTTTTTCCCCCAAATCATATAAATTAACACATCCTTTTAAAAATGTCAGATTTTCTGATTCTGGCTAAAAAAAAAAAGTTTGATGTAAAAGGCCTTCATTTATTCAGGCTGTTCTTCCCTACAGAAAGCCAAAAACGTGTTGAAATGCATGTTAAAATTCGAACATATTCTTTGACATAAGCATAACGCGAAAGGATTTGATCCTGTGCCGAAAGTCGTAGATAAACTGTGTTTTTATTTCATACCTGAAACTTCAACACTGTACAGTAACTAAGCAGTTGTCGGTGTTGTGATGGCAGAACATGTCAGACCTCAAAGTATTTCATGTTGAAGTGGTGTTAACCAGACAAACCAGACTGCACAAACACTTCTTATGTATTCCAAAGTTTTTTTTTTCCCCCCCGACCCAATTATCTCCTCAATGCTAGTCACCGCCGGTTCCCACCCGCTGCATGAATATATTAATGACATTAATGTAAATGTAGCCTCGGTGATTAAAATGCAGGCTGCTTCTCTTTCTTTTTTCCTTTTTTTTTTTTCTTTTTCTTCTCTCAGCGTGACACCATTAATCACATGTTAATCAAAGTGACTATGTTGACTGATGTCCCACAAGATGGCTGAGTTAATTTGTGTTAAGGGAAAGAAACACACATTCATTCAGTTGGATTTTTTGTTGTTCTTGTTTTTTTGTTGTTGTTGTTTTTATTGTTCCCCCAAAAGTAATACCTTTTGGGTTTAGATTTTTCAAATTATACTCGAAAGCAGTTTGTGCTGCTTCTTAACACGCACTGAAAATGGCAAGCAGCATAAAAGTCACTAAGGTAAATGGAAGAATGACGTTTGCACCGCTGCATCTGACTTTCTTTCCTGCTCGTTTTCGTCCTCGCGCACTGTTTCTCGTGTTGCTTCGTGAGGCAGATGGAAACAGACTGGGATTTTTCATTAGCATCGTATACAATTTCCGTAACGATCTGTCGTCTCAATCGCCTCAGACGCCTTCTGCTTCAATCCATATGAAGGCTTTAAATGTGTGTGTGTGTGTGTGTGCATGAAATCTTGGAATATCTTTATACACCATATGGGAGGGGGCACGGTGGGTTAGTTGTTAGCACGTTTGCCTTCCACCTTCCTCCGCTCTGTGTGTACAGAGCTTGCATGTTCTCCCCCTGGTTTGGGGGTTTCCTCTGGGTGCTCCAGTTTCCTCCCCCAGTCCAAAGATATGCGTTGCAGGCTGACTGGCATTTCCAGGGTGTCCCCTGCTCTGTGCCCTGAGTTCCCACGGATAGTCTCCTGTGTAGGATAAGCGGTATGGAAAATGGATGGATGGATGCAAGTAACATACTATCCACAACACACACACACACACACACACACACACACACACACACACACACACACACACACACACACACACACACACTGTATCCTGTGGTCCACTTATTTCTCACAACAGGCAGCTGTGATTTGATCTTCGCAGGTAACCCGCTGTGCTCTACAGGCAATAAGCCGTATTTAGGAGGAGATTCTGTGTGTGTGTGTGTGTGTGTGTGTGTGTGTTTGAGAATGTGTGAGGCCTCCAGGTACTGTGTAGTGTCCCACCTGGTTCAGGTGTCCAGATTTTGCCGCCCATGGCTGTGCTGCTCACACAGATTCATTTACAAAACAATCTGTGTTGTAGATTCCACCTTTGCTCTGAGCATGTCTCTCTCTCTCTCTCACTCTCTCTCTCTCTCTCTCTCGCTCTCGCTCGCGCTCGCGCTTCATTAAATGCATATTACTCAGTCACTGCTATCTTTCCTAGTCTGCTCGAAAAGGGGGCTTCAATTATAATGATGCCTTTTTGTCGGGAATCCTGTGTCACTATGTTCTAGTCACAAACAGAATTAGCCATTAAACCATGGCACTAATAAATTGCAGCCATTTGGAGCGTGTAAAGCTGCGAAACGCCACGACCAATCAGGAATGGTCTTGCGGAACGCTCCGTGAACCATCTGATGCGTCGCAGTGCTAGTCTCTTTGGCGTGCGCTGACACGACTGCGTGTATACAATGCAATTGTCAGCAATTACGGCAATTAACTTTGGCACAGTTAACGCAGTATTGCTCCGAATGACTGTTATCTTTGTTGCCAAATGGTTTGGGCCTGCTCTCGGTTTCCTGCCCTTCTATTTTACATAATGCCCAGTCTTTTTATCTCTCATTGTTGTCTCTTTGCCCTGTCTTTATTTCTCTTTCTCTTTCTGTTTCCTCAGATTACTTTAACCACCTTCTTTTATCTGTCTGTCAGCTGGCTGATGTGTGCAGTTTGCCTGTGCGCTATCCTACACTTCTCTCATTTTGTTTTTCTTACATCTCTCTCTCTCTCTCTCTCTCTCTCTCTCTCTCTCTCTCTCTCTCTCTCTCTCACACACACACAATGTCTCCTGTTCTATTTGCAGGTTGACGTTTTGTCGTACAGGACTATTCTGTATTTTCTGTCTCTCTCTCTGCCCCCCCCCCCCCCCCCCCCAGCATTGTAGAAGACCAAACAACAGCAGTAATAACATTTCTTAATATTATATAGTGTTAAATATCTAGAGTGATGTCATAAATTGTTAGAAAACATCCTTCTGCTTCACATGAAACACTCTCGCAGAGCAATTTGACAGCAAGCGCATGATTCATCCAGTGATTCAGCGGTACGTTCGCACTGAGCATGTGCCCTAACAGCAGGCTAGCTATGCAGAACAAACGTCAAAAACATCTGTCATGCTAAGATCAGAGAACTAAGCAGCTAATAAGCAAAATTATTGCTTAATCCTCACAAAGCTCAGCCTGTTTACTCAGAAAGGAGCAAAAGAATGTGGATGTGTAACAGGATGTGTAAAGGGAAGAAGCAAGATGCAATTACTGATTATTATCGTTCTTGGGATGTTATAGATTTGTGTAATTATGCTAAATGATGATGAGATGCATACGCTGAGAGCAACGGTCATCATCACTAGCAGTCTCTTTCAAACCATCAGACTGGCGGTTGAGCTTATGTCATGTCGGAAAGATCGTATTTATGAGTCGAACGCCGAGATAAAGTCGTAATTACGAATGGGGAAACTCTGGATATTCTTTGAGCCCGGAATTTAACCCAGGGGGCGTGTCAATTTAAACCCAGGGGGCGTGCCAGTAAGAAAACATACTGGAATCAACGGTAAAATTGTTTAAGTTGAACGTTTTCTCATCCCAGAAACTCCGCTGATTTTCAGTTATTATGTGTTTGGTATATCCCAGCTAACAGGGAACATTCTCCGAACAAGGTTCTGTTAAAGTTATGAACCAAACATTCTTCCAGTAATGTTAATAAATGTTAATGACCGTTCGTTCATCGTTCAAAACTTGTCTTTGAATACGTTCTCAAAAAACGTTAGCACACAAGTGTTATTTATACATCATTCGTGGAACGTTTATCTATTTTTTTCTGGAACATTTTAGTTTAACATTAAAAAAAAAAAAAAGTTACTATTTGGTCGTTTGATCATTACGATCATAAGAGAATTTACAACATGAAGTCACAAGACACATACATAAGGAACAAACAACCAAGATAATAATAATAATAATAATAATAATAATAATAATAATAACAACCAAGAAATAAATGTTCTTATAACATTTTTTTTTTTAACTGGACTGAATAACGTTTTCATATATTAATGGGAACGTTAGCAAAACGTTCTTAGAACATATTCTTTTTAGCTGGGACGCAGCAAGGGCAAATTACTTGACGTGACTTCCTCAGGCTTTTTTTTATTTACGATAAAACAAGCTTGTGGGAAACACTGCTGGCTCATTTGTTTTATGGAGACTTTGGGTGTGTGTGTGTTTGGGGGATTGTGAGAGTAAACAAAACATTCCACTGCTTTGAAGGATGTGAATTGGCACAGAGTAATGTTAGTCAATCGCGAATCTGTTTTTAGAGGATTTAAACCTAACATGGGGAGCAAATTATATTATAGAATTCAAGCAATTTTAATGGGGTTATCTCATACAGTGTAGCAAGTAATAATCTGGAAAGACCTTTGTAATATCACAGTCTAAAACTGGATTTAAAGAGAAGCAAATCAGTAAATGAATCACATGTAAATGAATCACATGAAAATGAATCACATGTAAATGAATCATATGAAAATGAATAAATAAATTAAAAAGAAAACAAGCCAATTGCCTGCATAAAATACGCCAGCATTGTACAATTACGATATAATGCATAGCGATAAAGCTTACAACGGCTTCTTAAATTGATTGAAAACATTAAAAAAAAAAAAAAAAGCAAAATGCACCTTATGTGCATTCTTTGTTCTTCATTTTTCTAAAAAAACAACATGCATTTGTAGTTAAGAGAAGGTACACCGCCATCTTGCTCCGACCAAAGTGACTTTAATGCACCTGACATCGTAATTACGACTTTCTAACTCATAAATATGAACTTCCCAGGAACACACCATTAGCCAAGAACGTATATAGAACATCAAATAAAGTTAAAAATCGCTAACGTAAGTGATCATTTAAGAGCTACAACAATGATAACAAGCTGCTTACATTTGGCTGAGAGTTCAAACACCATTTTTGTTTGTTTTGTTTTTTTTGGAGCTGAGAGGTTTCAGAAAACGAGACGTCGTTTCCATTAAGGGACCATGGTGAGAAATCGACGCTCGCTGGTTTGTGCGGTTCAATTTTGGAATTTTTTTTTTACTGAGCGAACGTTCCAGTGCACTGGAATTATTTCGCGATTGAGACTCCCTGATCAG
>NC_030416.2:7559067-7566567 GCF_001660625.3 Ictalurus punctatus
TCCCTTCATCTCCTCTCCTCTACTCTCCCTTCATCTCCTCTCTGGTGTCTGAGCTTCACAATCAGTGGAATAAAGGGGGGGTGCATGTGTGCACGTGTGTTTGTGTGTCTGCGTGTGTCTGCGTATGTGTGTCTGCGTATGTGTGTCTGCGTGTGTGTGTGTGTGTCCCAGCAGAGCTGTGTGAGTTGTAAATGCATGCAGAAACGCTCGTCTTTTTAGTTGGGATGGAGAAAGCAGAGATTCGGGTTATGACACTGTTGTTATTGCTTTGTGTTTTTAATAAAGCATTGAGAGGAAGGATGTTTGGGGCAGTGGGACAAAATCAATATTGAGTTCTACAAGGAAATGAAAAGCAGCGAAGGTGTTGCACGCACCAGCCTTGGAAAGGTGTTATTAATAGTTGCTGCTCTAATTGCTATGATTTTGCAGCACAGACTCCATTAATGCAACACACAATGTGCTGGAACGTTTGTGAACACTGCATAAATATGACCTAAAACATCATCAGAATTTTCACATGTCCTAAAAGTAGATAAAGAGAACCCAGTTAAACAAATGAGACAAAAATATTATACTTGGTCATTTAGTTATTGAGGGAAATGATCCAATATTACATTTCTGTGAGTGGCAAAGTTTGTGAACCTTTACTCTCAGTATCTGGTGTGACCCCCTTGTGCAGCAATAACTGCAGCTAATCATTTTCTCTAAGTGTTGATCAGTCCTTCACATCAGCTTGGAGGAATTTTAGTCCATTCCTCGGTACAGAACAGCTTCAACTCTGGGATGTTGGTGGGTTTCTCACATGACCTGCTTGCTTCAGGTTCTTCCACAACATTTCTATTGGATTAAGGTCAGGACTTTGACTCGACCATTCATAAACATTAACTTTATCCTTCTTTAACCATTCTGTGGTAGAACGACGTGTGTTGTTGTCTTGCTGCTTGACCTGCTTTCTCTTAAGATTCAGTTCATGGACAGATGTCCTGACATTTTGCTGGTATAATTCAGAATTAATTGTTAAATCAATGATGGTAAGTCATCCAGGCCCAGATGCAGCAGTACAGGCCCAAACCATGATACTACCACCACCATGTTTCATAGATGGGATAAGGTTCTCATGCTGGAATACAGCGTTTTCCTTTCTCCAAATATAACGCTTCTCATTTAAACCCAAATTTTTTATTTTGGTGTCATCTATCCACAAAACATTTTTCCATTAGCCTTCTGGCTTGTCCACAGAGAAGGCCAGCAATGTTCTTTCTAGAGAGCAGTGATTTTCTCCTTGCAACCCTGCTATGCAGACCATTGTTGTTTAATGTTCTCCTGATGGTGGAGTAATGAACATTACTATTAGCCAATGTGAGAGTCCTGTAGATGCTTAGAAGATACCCTGGGTTCTTTTGTGAACTTGCAGACTATTATACATCTTGCTCTTGGAGTGATCTTTGTTGGTCGAGTACTCCTGGGGAGGGTAACAATGGTCTTGAATTTCCTCCATTTGTACACAATCTGTCTGACTGTGGATTGGTGGAGTCCAAACTCTTTCAAGATGGTTTTGTAACCTTTTCCAGCCTGATGAGCATCAACAACCTTTTTTTTTTTTCTTTTTTCTGAGGTCCTCAGAAATCTCCATTGTTCGTGCCATGATCCACTTCTACAAACATGTGTTGTGAAGATCAGATTCTGATAGATCCCTGTTCTTTAAATAAAACAGGGCGCTCACTCACTCCTCATTGTCATCCCATTGATTGAAAACACCTGACTCTAATTTCACCTTCAAATTAAACTGTTAATCCTAGAGGTTCACATACGTTTGCCACTCATAGATTGGATCATTTTCCTCAATAAATAAATGACCAAGTATAATATTTGTGTCCCGTTTGTTTAATTGGGTTCTCTTTGTCATCTTTTAGGACTTGTGTGAAAATCTGATGATGTTTTAGGTCAAATTTATGCAGAAATATAGTAAACTAACTTTTGAGCACCACCGTAATTGCCCTTGTGGCCTCGAATCTGACGTTGTTTGCTGTTGGCTGAAAATGAGGAAGAACAAATAATGACTGAAAACCACGGCAAAAAGAAAGACACCAAAGCATGAAGAGATGAAACGATTCATCTTATTAAACTCTGTTGTCTTTTTGATGCATAGCTTCATTTCACATTCACAGGACACTCTTTTGCGTGCCGGTCGGTGCAGGGTAATTTGCTAATATAAAACTGGCGTATTGATCATTTACTTGGGCTTAAACAAAATTTTTTCCTTGCCTTTGCCCATTTGCTATTTTTCAGAAATAATGGACAGAAATGAAGGTGCCTGCTTTGAAGTGGGTGGAGTGGCACAAAAGCAGTTTGACATTTAAAATCTGCTGGCACAGCACACTTATTAAACTCGATTTAGTGTAAAAGAAAAAAGGGAGAAAAAAAACCCCCATGCATTCATCACTGCATACATCAGGACTCATTTTGTGCATTTACAGTATTAATGTCACTCCATATCAATATACATAGCCTGTTTTCTCAGATATTAACTAAACACAACTAAGTGAATGATTTTATGCATTTGTAACAAACCTAAAAGTCGGGCATGGAGGAGGAAGTAACAGGTGTTCCGGAGAGTTCAGTTCCCCTGTTTCCCCTTCAGCGTTTTCTCCTGTTGTTGCGTTGAGCTGATAGTGTGTGCTTTATCATCGCTCGTGTTAGTTTATAGTGTTGTTTATCTACTTTCCATCAGCTTAAAGTACATTTCACATTGTCTGTTGGATAACTTGCGATTTAAAATGCAGGCTTTAAATGTATAGAATGTATTGTTTTCGGAGGTTTTATTGCTCAATCATTGTCAGATGTACCTGCTACTTCTAGCTTTCGCCCTCTCTCTCTCTCTCTCTCTCTCTCTCTCTCTCTCTCTCTCTCTCTCTCTCTCTCTCTCTCTCAGAGCTGCGCTTCCAGCCGCTCCTTTATCTCTCTCTCTCCCACTGAGTATTAGCCAAAGCAGTGCATCTTCACAACCTGGCTTCTCCCTCCTCATCACAGCATTATTTCTCGAATAAAGGTCACTTGCAGTTATTTAAACATTAATCCTAAACGATTGTATCATACAATAATGACTAAATAATAACTATTGTTAACAAATCAGTAAAAAGTCTAATTATAATAGTAATAATGAGGAATTAGATGATATATACACTATAAACTGTGCCTTGAGGTTCATACACATGAATGATGCACAAAAGTACACATGAAGACGATTTCTGTCAACCAGCTGAATTAATAATGGTAATAATAATAAAAACGGTAAAATTAATCATGTGTCATTATGAAAATGTCAGTGCTGAACTGTGCGAAAATCAGTGAGGTGCTGATTTGAGTGGATGTCACCTAACTGCACTTCTTGCTACATATTAATCATAACACAACAAAATGTCACCGATCTTCTTCTTTGGATGAAGGAGATCTCCACAGTACAAAACCTACAGTAGTTTATGCAGAAAGACATCACGTTGTATCTATAGAATATGTAACGTGCCTCGTAACCCAATACAGGAACCAAATAACCATATAGAAAAACACGTGAAGGAAATACCTCACACAAACGTGCTAACCACTACGCCTTCGTATCATACAGTTGAAGTCATGAGTTTACATACGTCTTGTAGAATCTGCAAAATGTTAATTAAAAAAATTGGCCCTGCTAGCTCGATAACTTTTAACACTTCTATACTTTATTAACCAATCTGACTTATACTTTAAATAAATAACTTTACCAAAACTCTCAGAGACTGGATACAGATAAGGCAGGTTAATTCGGCAAGTTACCAAACAAACCAGTATTACTGGACCGGGGATACGTGCTTGACCCATAGGTGGCAAGTATCAAAGTACAATCCTTTACAGTTGTCTTATACAATTAAAGCATCATAAATTAATATACAATTAAAGCATCCATGTACCTTTAGGGAGGACCCTCTTATCTCAGTTTGCACCTTTTCACTTTGTTGGCCCTCAAGTTTTTTCTAGGATAACTTTTGCCTCAATCTGTTCTCGTGCGTCATTAGCCAACATCTGTTTTTCTTTATTATTTATTAATTTTGGGAGGCTTCTTCCTTATCTCCTTCAACCTAAAGATCTCCCCCTGCATCTCTTGTTTTCGCTGAACCATGGGTGAGTACAAACCGTTCTCTATCCATCCTCCTTGTTGTTTTTCCTGTCCAGCCCCATGTACGTTTTATGTATGTTTAAGTATTCTTCAATGTCCGTAATTTCTAGACGTACGATCTAATCCCATCAACCCTGGGCCTTCTAAACAAGCCCATGGATCATCCTTTAAGAGGAAGACGACAATAGACCCAATTTACCGGACCCTTTCTCAAACGGTATAAAGTGGATTCTGGCACTCAGACACGTTTAACCGTGCTGCCTTTACGGAAAGAGAGAACGGAGTCATCTACTCAAACTTCTATTTCAGTGACCCTCATGAAGAAAAGATATTTGGATTCGGCTGTCCAGACGTACTACAGAATGTCATATGGCAAGCAAACTCCCCAGATCTCTACTGAGTCTAAAGGCACTCAGACTTCTCAAATTCCTTGGGCCGTAAACAGGAAAACCATTAATTCCCCGATTTCTCGTTTAAAACCTCTGTTTAAAAAATACTTCTTTTATATCTGTTTACTTAATTAAACTGCATAAAGTTTCTTAAACTTTTCTCTGTGTTCCTGCGAGTGTCTGTGGGCATGTCTTTTGTACACAAGCAGGACTCTTCTTATCCATTTCTGCAGGCTCACCTTGCTGCCGCCCCCTTATTCTTGCTCTACGTACAGGAGGTCTTTTTCTCCCTTTTCTTAGTGACTCTCTTTTATATTTTAATCTAATATAATTTCCCAACAGGATCATAAAAACTGTTGGGTTTTTTTTTCATACTGTCTTGAATAAGCTGTTTCACATAACAGATGTTTACATAGAGTGTTTACTCTATGTAAACATAGTCCACAAGACGCAATAATAAATGAATTTACACAAATTACCCCGTTCAAAAGTTTACATATGCTTGATTCTTAATCCTGTGTGTTGCTACCTGGATGATCCACGACTGTGTTTATGTTTTGTGAGAGTTGTTCATGAGTCTCTTGTTTGTCCTGAGCAGTTAAACTGCCCACTGTTCTTCAGAAAAATCCTCCAGGTCCTGCACATTCTTTGCTTTTCCAGCATCTTCTGCATATTTGACCCCTTTCCAACAGCGGCTATATGATGTTGAGATCCATCTTTTCACACTGAGGACAACTGAGGGACTCGTACACGACTATAACAAAAGGTGCAAACATTCACTGACGCTCAAGAAGGTAACACGATACATTAAGAGTCAGGGGGGTGTAAACTTTTGAACAGGATGATCGGTGTAAATTGTTATTATTTTGTCTTCTGGCAAGCATGTAAATATCTTCTGTAGTTTCCAAAGGGCAGAACTAACTGAAAAATAATGTGCTCTTTAAACAAAATTTCCACTCGGCTACATCTCTGCTTCCTTGTCTGTGCTGCCGAAGAGATAATACCATAAACGTCTTCGCTTCCAAAATGGCAAAACATGAGCAGGGGTTTAAATTAAGAAAATGAAACGACATACTGTTTATTAGGGCTGCTTAATATCTGAACTGCTGTTCAGCACAGTGCACATGCACATGTAGTTTACAGAATTTTATAATGAGCTTAGTTACAGGATTATTTAGAGTCTTCAGTTTTGCAAGCATTCCTGACATTGTTAAGAGGTAATTAATAAATTAATTCAAATGCTAATGCTAGCGACTAGCAACTGCAGCAGACTTGTAACTTATAGGATGTTTTACGTGTGTGTGTGTGTGTGTGTGTATGTATATATGTATATATGTGTGTATATATATATATATATATATATATGTGTGTGTGTACACGCACACTTCTTTAATATATCGATATCTATCTATCTATCTATCTATCTATCTATATATATATAAATATATAATTATATTATGAAAAATACAGTGTGTGTATACAGCAGGGGAAATAAGTATTGAACGCATCAACATTATTTTCAGTAAATACATTTCCTATGAGGTTATTCATAGGAAATATATATACATGAAATTTTCACCCCACTGTATATCTATATCTATACTTTAAATACAGTGTTTGTTTCTTTAGAGAATTCATCACCTCGTCTGTCTTGTGAGACGTCGGCCCGCTCCCTCATGTTCTATGTTTAGCTTCACGTCCTTAATTTTCTCATGCATACATAAACCTCTTTGTTCCCAAACGCTATCCCAATCCGTCTTAATGAAGAGGGGATAAATAAACAGAAAGAGGGAGCCCTGCAGGACTGCATCACTCAGTGTAATTATGTAATCCTCAGACATTACAGTATTATATTTATGAATGATGTACATGGTGGGATTTTATGCAGGCATTTCAGCTCTCCTGAAACTCGGCGTCACACGGCTGTGTGCGTGTGTATGTGTATTTGGGTATCTATGTCTTCATATCGTACCATATCATCTGGGTTTCTGAATTATGACACTATAATTGCCTCTCATGAGAAAAGCCGGGATAGTTTTAAAATTTTAATTAATGTTCGTCATATTCCATATCCACCGCCGAACACATTTCCTTTTCTGGTTCGATGTAAACGTGTTATTTTGTCTCCTGAAGAAACAGTGTCAGGACGGATATGCTTTAAAGTGCTAAACTGCTTCAAGTTCTTGTTAACAGTGGTGGGATAAATTAAGCTTTGATGCTCTTATTTAGATCATCCGTCTGGAAAATATGGTAATTACTCGAATCATCATCATCATCATCATCTTAAGACAGCAGTTGATTGGCTGTGTGATTTTCTTCACTTTGATTGTTTTTTTCTGTCACGAGGGTTTCACACACTGACAAATACTCCAAAAAATCTCACCTTTTCTATTTTCTCTTTCCTCTTTTTCCAGTTTACGTTCGGCGTTCTGACACAAATTTCACATGTGGGTGGGGCTTAACAGCGATTTACTCTCATTGGTTAATGAGTTTTGGCTCAACAGTTCGAGTGTCCAGCTGTAGAGGAGGATAATGACGACACTCCTGATAGCTCATCTAAAAAATAAATAAATAAATAAATAGTGGTATTAGTCTTCCTAAACCTTAAATAGTAATTACGAATGAATATTATGACTAAGTAAGGAAGTAATTTCCACTACAAAGTACAAACACTATAACTATACAGAGCATCCAGAATGCTCTCCAAAATTCATGCCGCTGAAGTCTCTACTTCCTGATCAGGGAGCTGTCGATCCAAATCTCACTAGCCAATCAGAGTAAATTGCTGTTAAGCCCCACCCACACGAGAGGTTTGTGCCGAACGTAAACTTGCGTAATGTAAACAGAACGTTTGAAAGCATAATGAGGCAGCGCATTCATAAACCACGATTAGCAAACAGGAAGCTTGGAAAACTGTTAACAAAGGCTGCTGTTTATTTGAAGACTGTGTTACATTTT
>NC_030416.2:7569067-7606567 GCF_001660625.3 Ictalurus punctatus
TTCCTGGTATTTGCATCGAGAGGTGTTAAACAGCATAAAACATAGAACCTTTTCCATCAGACCACACAATTCTTAGGTGAGCAAAAGTATAGGAACGGATAAGTCTTGAAGTAAATTAAAGTAAATAATACTTAATGTTTGGCTGCGTATCCCGTTTACTGCAGCCTCTTTCAGTTGTTTGTTTGTTTTAGGGGGTTTCTCCCTTTAGTCTCCTCTTCAGGAGGTGAAATACATGTTCAATTGGTTTAAGGTCTGGTGATTGACTTGGCCAGTCTAAAACCGTCCAGTTTTCCCCCCTGATGACGTCCTTTGTTGAGTAGGCCGTGTGTTTTGGATCATTGTATTGCTGCGTGATAGATTCCTCTTCAAAATGGCTTGCTTTCTCCCACAGACAGCACTCTGATCTTCATGTTGGCTTATCCTTAATAATTTTGCTTCTTTCTAGAAATAAATACTTACAATTAGAAGAAGTAAAAAAAAACCCTAATTTACCAGTGGAACAGGTTTCAAGCTTGAAATGAGCGCAAAATAGGTTTAATAGTCTTATATTTGGTTTATTGTACTCTAGACACATTTACTATCTTCACAATGTTTTCACATGCTGAGATGGCTTTTTTGCTGTGTAATTAGCTCAACACCGTCACCACCTCAGACGATCTATTATTCACGATGTACTATATATCCTCTGCACTTGAGTATGGAATATGGAACAATTTTTATAGCTCATACTGATGTATTTATACATCAGGATGAGCTTCGGAATGTGACACCATTTGCACTAAAGTCCATTTACTGTACATATTTTGCCATCTAAAGCCCAGCTGCAGTAGGAGCATCATTTTCTAAGGATAACATGAGGGGACCACCTTGGCCGTCTCACGCTGGAGGAAAGAAGTTGATTTTAGAGCAGGGTGTCTTCTCATTTTTACACTTATTTTTACTGATGTTTTTTTTTTTTTGTTGTTGTTGTTTTTTTGAATGAGAGAGATCATATGAAACTAGAGGTCAGACCGAATGTTGAACACCGGCTTGTCAATGTGCACACTTTCCTTCCATCCTTAATCTACTGGGGACATTTGCAGAAATAATACAGGGCCTTGTGAACTGGCTGCTTTATAATGTTGGATACATGTATATCCTTTTATTGTTATTATTATTTTTCTTTGCTGGTGCTGTATAAAGACTCTATTTAAACCCAGTTTAAAATTGTTTTGCATTTGTTTCATTGCGCCACAGCCAGTAAGCGTTTATGGGGTCGTTTTTCCTGTTTTAGTGACATAATGAAAGTGTTTATTGACTGATATTTCATAAGCTGAGATCGTGATGAATCTGGTCATTTATAATGCTGGCAGAAATGAAAAAGCAGAGCTAGGTAAAAGAAGAAAGGCCATTATGTTGATACTTTTATTTATTCTATTGTTACCTCAGGCAAACCAGTAGGATGCAGGTCTATCTATAGCCCTGATACGCGGTTAGTGTAGTGTAGGGACGCCAGCCATTGTAGAACTAATGCGGATGAGTTCAAGGAGCGATCAAAAAGGCGATCTCAAGTCAGGAGAGAGAAAAGCGCAGTGAAAAATGCAGGGAAAGGTGAGTGAATGTGTGTGGAGGTGTTAATTGCATGAGATGTACTCCAAGCACAGACATTAGCAGTGTGTGTAATTTCCGGAGGTCGGAAGGTTCATTGTGTAAATCAGTGTAGTGATTCCTTATGACTTCAATTCCAAACCCAGGCAGCAGGTCAAACAAACTCACGGCACTATTGGTCAACGGGAATTACAAACCTCTCCCTGTCATTCATTCGTTCTCTCTCTCTCTCTCTCTCTCTCTCTTTCTCTCTCTCTCTGTCCGTCTGTGTCTCTCTCTCTCTCTCTCTCTCTCTCTCTCTCTGACTGTGTGTGTAATGAGGCCAGAGCTGATGGAGTGTAGGAGAGAGGAAGGAGAGGTGAGCTGGGAAGAGCTGAATAGCAGGTGTTGTGGAGTGTTCTGATGAGAGCTGATTATTATGATTACGCCGCTGATAGCGATGATGATGACGCCGAGAGATGGAGCGAGAGTTAGTCGGAGAGCGAAGGGAGAGAAAAAGATGATTTGAATCTGAATGCCAGGCTGATGGGCACTCTTTTCCAATGCTGGCATGCGGCCTGGCAAGCCTTTCTCTCTCTCTCTCTCTCTCTCTCTCTCTCTCTCTCTCTCTCTCTCTCTCTCACACACACTTTTCCTCACACCCTTCTTAGTGTCTTTATATCAGTTTCTATTCAGCTCTATTCAGTATGGTTTAATGGCATGATGCACCGGGTCTGAAATTGCCAAAGACACAATTTCGCTATCTCTCTCTCTCTCTCTCTCTCTCTCTCTCTCTCTCTCTCTCTCTCTAACACACACACACATTCAGCACACGTAGAGGGTGGTATTTGAATCACAACATGTGTGTTGGATATCAAACGAAGCTGTCTCCGTGACCTTTTGCCACATCACACCTTTGAGTGTGAATTCCACTCTCATACATGACACTTAAATGCTATGAATGCTAATTGCATAGAGTACACCCACACACACACACACACACACACACACACACACACCAACACAGAAATAAATATATGATCAAAAACTGCATACTGTGCTGTTTGAAAGTAATCAGGCAGTGGCTTGTGGTGCGTTCAAATGGAACCTGTGAATTCGTGTTTTCGACATGGAAAGGCAATATGCTGCCCACTTACTGTGAATTGTTAATCCCGTGAGAACGCAGTTGCTAGGCGGCTGAAATATGGACACCGTGCATAAGCTAGCATTTTAACCGAGGCTAACAAATGAGCTAAATACAGTAGCAAATTATGTCTTTTAGCCAGACAGTCGAGTCGCACAGCAACAGCAGAAATGAGACAAAAACATGGAGAGTATCGATATTATTTCCCCACGGATGTGTTGGTACATTAGAATTAAATGGATTGATTCTGACACGTCTTATCATGGTTAATGTTTCCTACGTTACGTTTAGATGACGTTTGGCAGTTAGGCTCAATCACAGCATCAGCACTACATGTGTATTTACATTTAGCTGAGCTGCGCATCATCTGCTAGGTGCAGAAAGTCTGTAACGAAGCAGATTTAATACACATTTGTAGAATATAAAGTGAGTTGCTAGCAGTTTTATGCATGAAGAGATGTGTCCAAAGACTTTCAGTGGTTCAAAATATGTTCATGCTAGTTAATGCATCTGTTGTTTATCTGCATCTGCGCATAACCTCATTTTAACATATCAATGTATGCACTTTTTGGCCAGGTGATTTTATCATATTAGATTTCCAAACACTGATCATATTGTATGAATATGAATGTATGAATACAGCCCCTTCCGAAACTATTGGAACTATTGGCAAGATCATTTATTTATTTATTTATTTGCTGTAGACTGAAGACATTTGGGTTTGAGATCAAAAGATGAATTTAAGAAGAGAATTCAGAATTTCAGCTTTTATTTCTGAGTATTTATATGTAGACGAGTTAGATGATATCGAACGTAGCACATTTTGTATCAGACCATCCGATTTGTTACCCAGGTGTGTCCTGTTAGATTGATTGTTTAAACAATTAATAGCTCTGAACATCTACTCTTGGTCTCTGCCTTCAGTTTCACCGGTGAAGACTGCATTTGTTGATAAAACGGATAAGCCAACATGAAGATGTTGGAAGCTGGAAGAAAAGCCATTTTGAAGCTGGGAAAAGAGAGAAAATCAATCAAAGGCATTGCACAAGCTTTGGGCATAGCCAATACAACAATTTGGAATGTCCTGAAAAAGAAAGAAACCACTGGTGTACTGAGCAACAGACACTGAGAAGCAAAATAACAACCACTGATGACAAACATTGTGAGAGCTGTGAAAAAACCCCCCAAAACAACAGTCAGTGACATCATCAACAACCTCCACAGGGCAAGAGTGAAGGCATCATAATCCACCACTGAAGACTTCAAGAGCATAAATATAGAGGACATATCACAAGATGCAAACCACTCATCAGCAGTAAGAATCAGAAAGCCAGATTGGAATTTGCAAAAAAGAAACCTCTTTTTTGTGTGGAGAAAGCATACAAGCTCATCTGTGAAACATGGTGGGGGTAGTGTCATAGCTTGGGCTTGCATGGCTGCTTTTGGAACAGGCTCATTAATCTGTACTGATGATGTAACTCATGATGGTCAGAAGTTTACAGGAACATTTTGTCTACCAATTTACAGTGAAATGTCTCCAAATAAATCTGGAAGAATTTAATCATGCAGCAAAACAATGATTCAAAACACACTGGCAATACAACAAAGGACTTTATCAGGGTGGAAAAGTGGATGATTTTAGACTGACCAAGTGACTCACCAGACCTTAATCCAACTGAACAGCATTTCACCTCCTGAAAAGGAGACTAAAGACAAGAAACAAACAACAACTGAAAGAAGCCACAGTAAAAGCCTGGGAAAGCAACACAAAAGAAATGAAGGAGTCACAGGCATGATGCAGTTATGGCAAGCAAAGAATATGTAACCAAATATATATAATAAGTATTATGTACTTTAATGTTCCTATACTTTTGCCCACCTAAAAATTGTGTAGTCTGGTACAAAAGGTTCTATGTTTTCTGCTGTTTAACACCTCTACATGTGGATGTAAATACCAGGAAATAAAAGCTCCAATCCTAAACTCTCGTCTCATCTCTGTCTTTTGATCTCAAACCCAAGTGTCTTTGGTGTACAGTGCAAAATATTTTGAATTGACCTTGCCGTTCCAGTAGTTTCGGTGGGGGCCGTAACTCTGTTCTCGGATGTGGTGGGGATTTCCAGAAAATCAGTGTAAACTGAAAGGACTGTGTAGGTGAGTCACGGAGGTGGGTGGTGTTTCGGAAGAACTAAATGAGAATTTGATCTTTAAGTAAGAGTGTTAAACCACATTAAACCACACACAAACACACAAACACACACACACACACACACACACACACACACACACACACACACACACACACAGCCAGCCAAATTATTTATGGCTATGCCTTGACCCTTCTTGCTTTGTTTTATTTAATTTTGACTCTATCTGGGGAGTGTGGGAGGGGCTTGGGAAGTTCGGTAATGCTGGTACAGAGCTGAACGTTGGTCATGCAATGTTCAGGAAGCCTCGGTGTGGTAAATAAGGGGAAATCATGTCATTTTCACTTTCACCATTATGAACGGAAATCCCCCACATTATTCCTCTCTGTAGAATGAGAGAGAAAGTAAAAGAGAGCAAGCTCAGTGACTACAGACTGCGTTTTCATTTCCCCTCCGCTTGTTTTCTGCGCCACTTTAATGATGCAACGGTGGGAAACGTTTGGCACCACGAACCGATTCATCCAAATCTCACACACACACACACACACACACACACACACAAGCTAACAAAAGCTAACAAAAGCTAACAAAGTGGTCCCGTGTTCTAACCTGTACTGCGCTCGGCCTGGCACGCGTCCACATGCAACCCCCGGGAAACTTGGCTCAGAACAACAGACGGAGTGCGAAGACACCTGATTCAGGATCAATGTTCCGAGATCAGAGGCGCCTTGTTTTGCCACGCCGATGGTATCTAATTAGACAAAATCTGCCTCTTTCTAAGATCTGCTTCTCTGTGTTCTGGTCTTAACGTTAATCGCCTGAAGCTGTGTGGGGAAAACAGACCTCCTGTTTATGATGGTTCTTTAGCTCACAGATTAGCGCCAATTTGATGTTCCTTAATCCTTGCTTCCATGCAAACATTTAGAGAAAAAAACCCCTGCCAAGCCCGCAGTCATAAAGATAAAGGAACACACACACACTATATGGCCAAAAGTTTGTGGACACCTGACCATCACTCAGATATGTGGGGTATGCTGTAGCATTACAGTATTCCTTCACTGGAACGATCAGGCCCAAACCTGTTCCAGCATGACATGTGCACAAAGCAAGCTCCATGAAGATATAGTTTGTGAAGGTTGGAGTGGAAGAACTTCCTGCAGAGAGCACAAAAATACCTCAACCCTTTTTTTGGGATGAACTGGAATACCGACTGCATCCCCAGACCCTCCTCACCCTACATCAGTGCCTGACCTCACTAATGCTCTTGTGGCTGAATGCGCAAAAAAAATTGCCAACAAATCTAGTGGAAAGCCTTCCCACAAGACTGGAGGCTGTTAATTAACGGCCATGGCTTGGGAATGGGATGTTCAACAAGCACATATGGGTGTGATGGTGGTGTCCACATACTTTTGACCACACAGTGCACATACACGACATTATTTACTGATTATTAATCTCTCGGCGTATTGCATTTTCTCTTTAGCTACATACATATACAGTTTTTTACATCCGGCAAGCGTAAAAAGATTTCCACGACTTTGCATATATATATATAATATGTAATATATCAGTACAGTATACAGATGAAAATTGCACATCGTAAAGAATTTCTTGTTCGTGAGTTGAGATCGGTCCTGGCACTGACGAGGCAAGCTGGGATCTATAATCTTGCTTCACCAAAGACAAAACCAAATGACAACCATTAATGGCTTGGGTTTATGCGCCTTTAAAGGCTTTAGCACTGCACAAACATAGCCCTGACACATGACACCGGCAGGTTAACACTCTGCTGTTGAATAGATGGAGAATGTGGACATTCTGTCTCCTGTAGCAGGGAATTTCATTTCTCCAGCAGTTAAATGAGCAAATAAACACATGCTGCAAATAACAAGTGCAGTCTCTCTGGCCTTCTGTCACTGTTCTGCACTTTGTTTTTCTCTCTTATAAGCTTGCTTCTCCTTTTTTTTTTTTTTTTTTTTTCTTTCCCAGGGTCACTGTTGATTTTGTGCTTCCATATTCATGGTTCAGTTCTTCTCCTTTTGCATATCTCTTTCTTGGTTCTCTCTCATGCTCCTCAATTGTATCTACTCAGGCGTGTGCAGTTAATTATACTGCATGCTAATGAGTAGATAAATCTAATTGCGTTCTCTCTCTCTCTCTCACTCTCACTTCTCTTGCTTCTTCTTAAGATGAGATTTGCTCTCCTTTGGGGAAAAAAGTATTCTCCCCCCTTTGTATTTTCCTAGAGGGCATCACTCAGCTTTCTTCGTGTGTGTGTGTGTGTGTGTGTGTTGCGCATCTTGCTGCTCTGTGGTTGTGCGGGGATAAATCCTGATTGCCGGAAGGGCAGATCACTGTTGCAGGTAGTTCAGGAGGACTGGCTCGTTAATTGGAGCTCTGAGCTGCATCTCCCTCGAGATGAGCACAGGAGAAGTGTGTGTGTGTGTGTGTGTGTGTGTGTGTGTGTGTTGCTATTCCTGACACTAGTTAAGCACGAGCAATGATAGAGCTGTTTGATGGGATGAAAGGGGATCATGCTGCTGAAAGCCCCATGGCCTACAGTGTCACTGAATCGTTTTCAGCAGGATCTCTTGATTCACAGATGCGCAGCAATTCGCACAAGGCGACGCTGGGGAAATATTAACAGCTTAAAATTCATTTATCGCAACCAAAAAATTGGACTAATGATGTGACATAAAACACGGTCGCACACTAGCTGTTCCATATGGCATGATATGAATGATCTCATAATAAACAGGTGCCTTGAGTAATCAGGGCTGAGTGCAGGGCATAAAAGATAAGAAGATCCAGGGCCTGATTTACTAAAAGTGTCAAACTTTTGAATACCCACACAAACATGCACGCTGTTTACTAATAGAGTGTATGGAGGATTGTGTCTTTCCCATGGGAAGTGCTTTTTTTTTTTCATGAATGTGCAACTTGGGTCGTGCAAACTACAAGATGGAGCTTGTGCAAATTAATGACGCATCTGTACAGTCATTTACAAGGGATTCAACCAAATAGAAATACATTTTTCAGAATGAACAGATCCAGTGCAGCAAGGTCAATTCTATTGTATTCGCTATACACAGAAGACATTCGGGTTTGAGGTCAAAAGATGAATACGAGACGAATTTCAGCTTCCATTTCCTCATATTTATGTCTAGATGGGATAGCTAACTTAGAACATGGCACCTTTGGTGGTAGACCATCTGAAAGGAAATTCTCTTATATCATGTACTCTTATATTATGAACTGTATTAAGACACCTTTCATATGGGGAATACTGGGTTGTAGTTTCTGTTTGTGTGTCTCTGTGCTATCAGATACCTATGATGAATGTATATATTTAACTGCCTCTTTAAATAAGCTGATCAACTGCCATCCTTTCTTACAGCTGGCACATGTATTTCCTGTCTACGGAAAAGACTTTTTTTTTGGCGAAAAGACATTTTCATAGTGTGCTGTGTGTTTTGTTTTGTCTATCTGTCTGGCCCCTGCACCAGTAGAAACCATCCACGCACTGCCGTTATCAATGTGTATAAATACTTCTGCTCTGCATGAATAAAGTGGAATGTCTGTGTGAGCATGCATGTTGCAAGTCAGTGTGTGTTCATTTCAGACTCCCCAGGCCTGAACGCTCCACGGTAAACCACACTTACTAGCTCATAGCAGCACAGAACTAAGAGTAATGTTAATAGAAGTAAACAGGCTGAAAGGGCTGACGGAGGTCTGGAAGACATAATCTGAGATTTGGAGATTCCTGAGATACATGGAAATCCAACACCATCCAATTTGTAAGGGAGCATAAATATAAAACAGATCATCTTAAGGTAAATAAGAGTTAATAATCGGTTGCATATCTCTTGCTTGTAATTACCGAATCAAGCCGGTGACCCTAATGTCTTCAGTGTATAGCGAAAACAATAGAATTGGCCTTGCTGTTCCAATACTTTCAGAGGGGACTCTATGTTATGACACAAATAAAATATAGATACAAACAGGAGGCATATTATTTTTGTGGTTGGCTCCAGTAGTACCTAAAAACTCTGTCTTTCTGAGCTCAAAAACAAAACCATATATCTATCCAAATATCCTGAAATTCACCAAAGAAAAATGCTTTTATTTATAGAGCTGTGTTCTCTGTAAATCGAATAAAATGTTATTAGTTGTCTGTTGTTATCAACCAAGTTCCCTGATTTTTTTTTTTTTTTTTTTTTTAAATATTATTATTGTTTTTGTTGCTGTTTTGAAAGATTGGCTAAGCTTACTTGGTCTTTAAGTAGAAAGCTTTTCAGAAAGTTCTTCAGGGCATCTAGTTGAGACCGATTATACCTCATGATGTAGCTGAGGTACTGTAAAGGTTCAGCAGTTGAATAAAGTTTTGTTCTAAAGATTGCTATTTGTTTTTAAAGGGCAATATTTGCCCTCTGGAGTTGATTTTCCGGGGCATTAATGATTTAAACAAGGGCTCTTTATATAAGTGCACATCATGGAAATTGTTGGCTTTTTAAAAATATTTGGACAAGCAAACATTTGGTCATCTTTGAAACAGTGCTTATAAATAAAGGTGATGTACTTGAACAAAACCACAAGGGAAATTCGATTTTTGAATCATTTATTCACCAGAAATATCAATAGATGTGATATTCTTTTGTGGAAAAAGTAAGTTCTTGGCCTCGGAAGCTAGTATTGCCCTCTTTAGCAGAAATAACTTCTTTAGGCGTTTTGCATAATTTTTGACCACTCTTCCATGCAATATTCTTTCAGTTGTAAGATGTTTGAGGGTTTTCTTGCATGTACTGCCCATTTCAAATCCCCCCCCCCAACATTTCACTGGGATTCAAATCAGGCTTTGACTATGCCATTCCATAACCCTCCATTTCTTCTTTTTGAGCCATTCCTTAGTGGATTTGCTAGTGTGCTTATCATCATTGTCCCGTTGAAAGGTCCATTTTCGGTTCAACTTCAACTTTCAGACAGATGACATCACATTATCTTCAAGCACTCTTTGATATGATAGATTCATTGTTGAATCAATGAATGCAAGCTGTCCAGTCCCTGAGGGAGTGAAGCAACCCCAAACCATAACATTTCCACCACCGTGCTTCACAGTTGGTATGAGGTGCTTCTCCTGAAAAGCTGTCTTTGGTCTGCACCAAACATGTCTGCTGTTACTGTGGCCAAACATGATCTTTGATTCGTCTGTCCAGAACAACTTATACCAAAAGGTCTGGTCTTTGTCTACATGCTCATTGGCAAACTGTAGTCTTGCAAAGACTTTTTCCTGACATGCCTACCAGGTCAAATTGGCAATCTCTTTCTGATTGTAGAAGCATGCACTTTGACACCAACAGTTGCAAGACTTACTAGCAGATACGCTGATGGATTTTGGTGTTCTTGGAGCCTTTTTTTTTGCATCAGACGGTCTGCTCTTGGGCTGAATTTGCTGGGACAGCCAGTCCTGGACTAATTGGCAGTCGTTTGAAATCGGAGATATTTTAGATCATTGTCAGACACAAAGGCATCCACAACTTTTTTTTTTTTTTTTTATGATGTCACCACACACCTCAATATCAAAGAGACACCAGACAATAGATATGAGAGGGGTGTAAATAAGACAGGTTCCACCTGCAGGTTATAATCACTGACACCTGATTCTGAAGGTGTGATAATTGTAGGGGTGTACTTACTTGTGTAGGGTGTGATTGATCTGTTTTTTTCTTTTCCTTTTTTCTTACTACAAAAAAAATTACTACAAAATATACATTTTATTTGTCATTTGATCACCTTCATTAATAGGCACAGTTTCAAAGAGGATCAAATGCTTGCTTGTCCAAAAATGTCCAAAAAAGCCAATAATTTCCATGGTGTGTGTATATATATATATATATATATGTATAAGTATATGTATGTATATGTGTGTGTATCTTTCTGTGAGGCTCTGTATGAGGTCTCTTAACCCTCTTGCCTGATTTGAACCAGTTTGCCACAGCTAATACCATATGTGCCTAATAAAAAATAAATAAACAGGAATGAACTATTTCCAACTCTGTTCTGGGATTATAGTGATAAAAATCAAACAAACAGGCAAAAAGAAAAAAAAAAACAACAACAAAGTTTCCAATTTGGCCATACCCACATCCTTTTCAAAGCTCGATCCAGATCCAGATACTGGTAGCGGTGTTGCGTTATACCCCTATGATTTGCTTAGATTTCATATTATTGTGTGTGCAAGTTAGGGCGACTGAAATGCAGGCATTATATTTCCATTACAAGTCTGACAGTTGAAAATAACATCATACCAGTCATGACAGTGCCATAGTAAACCAATAATCAGTACTGTATATATTTCATACATTCACCTGACATTCACAACTCATTTACACTCATTTATTTGGGGTTCATATTGTATTTTGAGCAGTTTCTTGACACATGGTGCCTTATTAATCGCCATTAACTCAGCACAGCTATCAAGAACAAAATAGCATACGTGGATACCTTATTCGTTATTATTAATAATAATTACAACGAATAACTATCAATTCAAAATGATTAACCTTATTATTTAAACCATGAGATAATAGACTCAGTTGTACTATGGAGTCATGTAAATAATCACTTGCTCGTTCTTCCCAATCACACACCACTTATCATCCAGAGAAGACGAAAGCTAATGCATGCTGCCTGTGAGACATGTGAAGTAATAAGTAAGTAGTAAGGGAAGCTTTATGAACCATCATTTATGCACTGTCTTGAGACCTGGGATATAACTATAAAAGCCTGGGATTGGCTTGGATCACTTTGATTGACAGGGGAGAGAGGAATGTCATCCTTGCTGCCTAGAAAGCAGGACTATCCTCAGCTGTGACATTAACCTGACTAGTGACCTCTTGACATTAGGTCAAATATGTAAACAGTTTCACCACAATTTGTAGGAGACACCACAGTTTGTCTTCATAGCTACAAAGTGGGTATGCTTTTTCTTGGGCTTGAAAATCTAGCACAGGATATCTGCAGGGATGAAATAAGCATCAGGCCTATACAGTCCATGTTAAAGCTAAAAATAGGACGAGAATGCAGAATCACTTCTACGCATCTACAGGCTGTGCGAGAGCAATCGTCGGGGTGTGTGAGACGAGTAGATGAGAGGCGAATTTCTAATTGTGTGCGAGGGCTCATTTGCTGAGTGGCGCCGATAGAGATACTTGACTTGGGTGCGCCAAGCGTAAATCCTCAACTGCATGTGATGATAACGGCCTTTGGTGACTGTTGTTTTGAAGAAGTCTGGAATGTACTTGTGTTGAGTTTTAAGGAGAGCGAGAAAGAAAGGAGGCAGGAAAGTCAAGTCTATAACAAGATTATATTATCCAAAGAGCCATGTCATGAACTAAACAGCTAAAAGTACACATTGAACTCTTAGCAAAAGAAAAAAACAGGTTCCTCAAGAGCTCTTTGAATAGCTTTGAGCACCTAGTAGGGATCTACATATATAAAAACGTTAAGAATGGATCAGTTTAACATACGGAGGTGGAGTAATGCAACGATTAACCTTTTTTTTCTGTCCTGTCTGCATTGGTAAGTAAGTACATTTTTATTTATATAGCACATTTAAACACAGCGAAGCTGACCAAAGTGCTGAACAGAGCAAGAAAAAGTTAAATAGAAAACAGAATAAAACCAAACAGAGAGACAATAAACGGTAGTAAAAATGAGATTAAAACGCCTGGGAGAAGAGATACACGTTCAGCCACTTTTTAAAAATGATAATAGGTGTAAGGCGGATGTCCAGTGGCAATCGATTCCATAAACGAGGGGCATCCATCACTCCATCAGCTTTAGTTTTTAACCAGGATCGAGGGACATACAGAAGATCTTAGAAATCTGCTAGATGATTGTGGAGTAAGAAGATCTTTGAGGTAAGAAGGAGCTTGATCATTAAGAGTTTTAAAGACAAAAAACAGAATCTTAAACTGAATCCTAAACTGGACCGGGAGCCAATGGAGCGATGCTAATATTGGGGTGACATGATCATATTTCTTTGCCCTGGTCAACAGCGTTGCAGCTGCAGTTTAAACCATCTGGAGACGAGCAAGAGATGACCGAGGAAGACCCGAGTACAATGAATTACAATAATCTAAACACGATATGATAGAAGCACGAACAACCTTCTCCAAATCTCAGAAAGACACAATTGTTTTAAATTTAGAAATAACCTGATACCTATTCTTAATGACCAGATTTATTTGCTTGGTCAAGCATAATTCTGAGTCCAGGATGATACCAAAGTTCCTAACCTGGGAAGAAATTGAGGGGAAGTGATTAGGATGCTCATTAATGGGTCATGTTACAGACTGCACATTCTTGCATCTGGGAAGATTACATCATCTATATAGTATAAAAGGACCTGTATAAATAATCCAGGTAATATCCAGCTCATCTGAATTGAAATGTTGAGGAAATGTATGGGTTTTTTTTTTCTTCTTCTCAGTATCGAGAGCGCTCTAGGAAGCGCAAAAAAATTTAATAAAAAATGAAGCCAAGTATTGGCCGAGTTTAAAAAAGCAGAACAGTAAAATCTGTGTAAGAAAGGAATGGATAGAGAAGCATGGGAGCTCGGTGACTTGATAGTTAGGATGGTTGCCACGCAACCCTTCCGGGTTTGGGGGTTCAAATCCCACCTTCACCCCGTGTGCATGGAGTTTTCAAGTTCTCCTTGTTCTTCAGAGGGTTTCCTCCCACAGTCCAAACACATACATTGTAGGTTGATTGGCATTTCCAAACTGTCCGTAGTGTGTGAATGTGTAAAGTGGTATGGAAAATAGATGGATGGATAAGGAATGTAAGCTATTGGGTTCCTACCATGTTATGTTACCTACTAATGATCAAACCAAAATAAAAAGTCAGAACAATCCATTTGTATTTAAAATGAGGTGTACGTAGTACGCATGTCACTGTAAATGTGATATCCGTGCGTACATTGTGAAGACATTCCCATCTCCGTGATTTATACTTATCCCGTGTGAATCAATCTTAAATACTATAGATGTCCTCCAGTGTTACTTAAACAGCATGGAAGTCCTATCCTGTCTGAACAGTAATTTAAGACAAAAAAAAAATATCAAATATAATTAGCATATTATTTTGGTATAACATCTTGATATGGTATATCCTCTCTTTGTATACTGGTGTAGCATTATGCATAAATGGTAGGCCTTTTTGCTTGATTTAAGAGTGTAGTATATAGTGGGATATAGTCAGCGAGGAACTGGAACACAGTCTATACCTCCTGGTTTGCTTGTATTACATCTTTATTAATACGCTGACTTTCTCACTTGGCAAAAAAAGTGTTTGGCAATAATTAGGCAAGACAAGGAGGTGTTTTAGTTCTCTTGAAAAAGTAGAACAGTTTGTCTGTATGTGTGTGTGTGTGTGTGTGTGTGTGTGTGTGTGTGTCAGCGCTTCAGCTCAGTTGGATGCCTGTGATAGGCTCGGCAGGACAGCAGGATGGCGAGTCGATGAAGCAGATATAAACTAAAGTGATCTTCCGGCTCGTATCCTTCATCCTCCCCATGTGTCTGGTCAATACATTCTAACCTGAACACATCCATGTCCACTTACCCACAAATAAGAATCTTTCTCTATCAGATGTGGTCAATACAGCTACATCCTGCTAATGGCGTTCTTTTGTGTGGAAGCCTCGAAGCCAAACCCACACTCTGCCTCACCAAACCTGCAGGAACACCTCCCTTTATATATGAACTAATCCCCCAACATCAGAACATGCAGTCTGTCGTGTTCCGTTCAATAGCTTCCTTAGAATCTTTACACTCAGACACCCCTTTTGATCAGAGTTCAAGCTCTTGTTGGACTTTTCTTCCCCAGCGGCCACTCGGAGCCGAGTGAAGTCAGAGAAACAAGAATGACAAGGTGAAGGGGGATGAGTGCTTGGATGATGGATTGGTTTCACTTGAAATGTTCTACTTGATATTTTCTACTATTTTAGAATAATAATGAAGATATTAACACTGCGGGGAAAATAACACGTGGATTTTTACATTGACCAAGAAGTCTATTTAACAGATTTTTATTTAAAATTCTTCACCTTCACCAAGAAGGCTTTTGGCTATTTCTCCTAAATGAAATGGAAATGAAATCTGCTTGTTTGGGTGTGACTACACACATTCAGGAGAGCGTTTAAGCTCCATGTGCTGGAGGTTTAATACAATTTTAATTAATAAAATCCAAAACATAGAGTCTGAAAGTCCATTCATTCATTTTCCATACCACTTTTCCTACACGGGAGCCTGGAGTGTATGCCAGGGAACTCAGGGCACCAACCCATCACAGGGCACAATCTCACACACTACAGAGAATTTGGAAATGCCAGTCAGCCTACAGCAAATACAGGGGGAGGAAACCAGAGTACCAGGAGGAAACCAACGAAGCACAGGAAGAACACAAACTCCCCACACACAGGGCAGAGGCCGGATTCAAACCCCCAACCCTGGAGGTGCGAGGCAAACATGCTAACCACTAAGCTACTGTGCCAACCCTCCCCAGGCAGTAATTCAAACACGGTTAGTCCAGGCCAGAGAGTAAATCCCAAAGTCAGAAAACACAACAAAATTCAAATGCAGGCATTCAGCCAGCACGAATATTAGCAAACCTCACAATGAAACAGTGAAAGAAAGCGTTTCAGCACAAATGCTAAACCTGCAGTATGAACATTTACATGTGAATTCGGTTGCTTTGTTGACCCCTAATTTTTGTTTTCTTTTTGTTTCTTTTATCCGTCCCTGCTCAGGCAGCCATGCGTGCATTTGCACACGTTATATATGCTTTTATTTTATTGCTTTAGATTTGCCTGATACCTTGTCTTAATGTTAAAAAGTATGTTTAAAAAATACATAAACATCATTTTAGGGTGCATGGTGGCTTAGTAGTTAGCACGTTCGCCTCACACCGCCAGGGTCCGGGGTTCGAGTCCCGCCGGGGCCCTGTGTGTGCGGAGTTTGCATATTCTCCCCGTGCAGCGGGGGTTCCCTCTGGGTACTCCGGTTTCCTCCCCCAGTCCAAAGACATGCATGGTAGGCTGATGTGAGTGTGTGTGTGATTGTGCCCTGTGATGGACTGGCACCCTGTCCAGGGTGTATCCTGCCTTGTGCCTGATGCTTCCTGGTATAGGCTCCAGGTTCCCCTGCGACCCTGAAAAGGAGTAAGCGGTTGAAGATGGATCGATGAACATCATTTTAAAAAGTCTGTTATTACGAATAGTATTATAAGAGTACGGTGGTCTGAACTTTCTTCATGCTGCTTCCTTGAAAAACACATTTAACATTAGCTGATTGAGAGAATTTTCATTTAGCCCTTACTTAATATGGAATATTATTTCTAAATTGGTTTTGAATGTGGATGGTCTGCAATCTTTTCATTATTTAATTGCATCATATCAAAGCTACCAATTAAGCTATTCAATTTCCATAAATGAAGGTTTAATTTTTTAAATCGGTAAAATATTTCAGTTACTTTTTAAAAGAGAATTTTCTTTGGTTATTAATATAGTTCTTAATAAAGTTTTATAGTTTAGCATACAGTGTATTTTGAAATGTCACAAAATGTGCTGTAATGTCGTGAAGCGACACACATACATGCTTGTAAAGCATTAAAAAAAACAAAGCGTGCGCATGTTGAAGCTATGAACAGGAAGTAATTCTTGATGGAAGGTGCACGTGGCCCTCTGCTGGTGTGGAGGTGTCATGGCATGAGCTGATGTGACATTGAGGAAACCAGTTTCATTTGAAGTAAATCTCCTTATTTAAAATACGTTTTGATTCAGAATTAAATACATGGGCATTGCTTCATTTTATGAAACAAACTTTTGAGAAAATGTCTTTAAGACACTGAAAAATGAAATCTAAACCTTTGTCACTTTGTTGTAACTTACAAATGCGATTGCATGGGCTTTCACTCATAACCAAACATTGACGTTAGCCCAGAAATGCATTCCTTGTACATATACAACACATAACATTACTGTGATGATTACAAACCCCAGTATCAAGAAGACGATAGCACAGGAACAACACTCTCACTAAACCTCATCTGGATTCGTTACAAGAGCTGTGATATGAAATATATTGGGAGTTGAGGCAAAAAAGGAAAGTGTAAATAGGATTTGTGGTGAAGAGCTATTGAATTGCTTGTGGAGAAAAGAATATGTCGCTCTTGTCAAACATATGAGGAGAAACACGTTCCATGTTTCAACATGACAACTGGAAAATAGTTTTGTGTATTTTTGTGCATACCTCTGTGTAGTAATGTATCAGAGGAAGGCACTCTGCCTGCAGCAGCTTGAGCTCGCTGTGTTTTTGAACGCAGCAATGCATGAAAATGAAGTTGTGTAGCTTGTAATTTGTTTGCATTTGTGTACGTGCTTGGGGTTTGTCTCTAATGCTAGGTAAGTCCCAAATAAACAGATAAACCGCACATTCATTACTGTGAGTGTATAATTATCACTACTACCTCAGTGTTCACTAGTTAAATAACTTTCTATTTTGGGAAGGCAAAATTCGACTTAGAAAGGGCTAACAGATGTGTTGGATAACTATCCAAATCACTAGTAAATCACAGTTGTCATTTTATGCAAGTGCATGTCGTGTTCAGAGTGTGTTGGTAAAATTGTAGTACCTTGCAAACGTAGTTTTCAGTTGAACAGTCAAAAAAACCAAGCAAACAGTGGCACAATAATGTAATGAAGCATGATGAAAGGGCAAAAAGGTTAGGCAGATGGTGATGGGAATGCTTAATATCAGTACATGTCATTTTGACACAGAGGAGTGTTGCCCCATTTGTGTGGAAATGGCTCTCATGCATCATCAGGTTCAGTGTAATCAGGTCAGATTGGACAGGTAAAGAGGAATTAAAGTCGAGAAGGAAGTGGCTTGGCAAGGAGACATTGCCTTTAGGGCAAGGGGGCTCTTAGTAGACTAAGTTCGAGTTCAGGTCATCGGGGAACCAGGACCTGTTTTTATTTCAGTCTTAATAATATCTATATATTCGTGGCAAAATTCTTTGGCACCCTACATTTTTTATATTAATTAAGGGGCCAAGCACCGAAGGTACATACGCACCCTATTGTTATTTTACCTTTTTCTTCTTCTTCTTCTTCTATCTAGGTTGTCTATGGCAGCCCACTGAACTGTCAGGTAAAAAGTTGTAAAATTTGGCACACTGATTGGGGAGGGTTTAAGAAACATTCTGACCACATTTGGGCCAAGTGCTGCCAATGCTCTAGCTCTAGCATCTAGACCTTTCCTCATACAGTCAGAGAATTCCACTGCTGTCCATGCTCAGAATATACACATCATGAGTGAAATTACAAATCACTCTTGAATCCCTTTAGCTATATAAAGTTATGGCTCCCCAGAGCCACGTAAACTTATGGCTCTGCTTTCATGTCATTTGCTTAAGCAACAGTTGTAACACGTTTCTGAACGTGCAGCTTTGGGTGCTTGGCCCCCCGAAAATGCCGCTTACAGCTTTAATTTTTTAAATTTTTATGCTTAGCACATTAGTTTCAGTAGAAATTTTTTAAAAAGGTAATAGATCACATTAAGACAATCAACACGATGATCTAAACATTATGATGACGTTCTTCAAGATGCTGGGAACAACCAACCTAATTCAAGTCCACAGCAGGGATCAAAACACAGGCAGGCGAAGTTAACCAAGGATAATCGATAATCAGAAACTACGGTCTAAACCAGGAGAATATAGAACTAGGAAACGCAGAAATTACGGTTCTGGCCTAATGAAAGCAAAGCCTGATATGACTTTGCAAAAATACATTGAAACAACAGGGTATAAATAGACAAACTAATCAGAACTAACACAGAACAGGTGAACACATTCAGGTAACAAACCAGTGACAGGTCTAGAACAGAGCATAAAACAAACCTGAGCACATGGAAAAGGGGTGAAATTGTGGCAATAAGTAATATCTCTTCAGAAGTCCAGCCTTTACTTACCTACATTAGATGCCATGAGAAATATTTAATATTGTATTTGAAGCATTTGTACTGTATATTTGAGTGAAATATTTAGAGCAACTACAACTGAAATGAGCTGAATGTTTTATATATATATATATATATATATATATATATATATATATATATATATATATATATATATATATATATATATAAAAATGTTTTTTTTAATTACCATTTTTAACACAACACTAATATGAGAGCTCCATGTATTAGCGGATAGTCAATACTAATCTGATCTAGACATCCTCACAGCAGCTCGATTCTCTGCAGGCTTCTGTTACCGAGTTCTGCAAAACATCACAGGTGCACGTTGTGTCTGTGCTCACGTGCAAGATCTGTGCTGTGTTGATCAACATCACACACTTTTATTGAATGAAAATACATGAATGGATTGGATAGGCAGATAAAGTAAATCAGATCTGATACCGATCCAACATTTCAGGGACGTATCAGACACATCACTGCTCAGGCTCAGATCAGTAGACCCCTGCTACAACACACACTGTCTCGGTTGTAAATACTAGCTTTTTGAATGAGGGTAGAGTGTTGGATTAGTATTAAAATAATTGTGGATAATTGTGATTGTGAATTCGGAGCCTCCTGCAGATTTATTCAAAGTGCTTGGATCGTTATAGGTTTGCGTCCGCAGCCTTTAACACTGAGAGAACTTTGAAAAGCTGTGTGAGAGAGAGAGGGATGCAGCAAGTGAGAGAGAGAGAAAGAGAGAGAACCACTGGCTGTGCATATGCACCTCATTCTCATGTCATGAGCCATGTCTTTTATTACTGCCTCATGAATATTGTGCTGCATTAGCAGGTTTAAAATTTATTTATTTATTTATTTTTAAAAAATATTTAAATCACAGAAATGATGTCATCCTTTAGTGTGTACATAAATTCTCTCGGAATTTACGGTTCGTGTTTAATACTGTGGAGGTGTCCGAGCAAAGGGAAGAAGAAGAAAAAAAGACACATACGTCTTTATGTGGAGACGGTGCAAGTGGGAAGAGCTTACTGTGCTGCTTGGGAAGAACGGCGGTCTCGGCAGCCAATCGATTAAAGCCCCCGGCATGCCCATGACGGATAGATGGCTAATTGAAGAGCAGCGTGACCGCAGGACAAATCGACTCAATCAAATTTGCTGGGAGAACAATGGCTGTTAGTTGGGCACGCACACACACACACACACACACACACATGCACACCCAGAGCTCTGAAACAAATCCTGTAATTCATTTGGGAACAGTGGTAGAACAGGAGGTAGACACAAAGTTCGGGCTTTCCAGATTGATAGATGTGTGGGTGGAGAGAGAGAGAGAAAGAGAGAGAGAGAGAGAGACTTATGGGATTAGATACAGTCAGTATTAAATCTGTACATTTGTTTGGGTTTGGATCACACAACTCTTCCTTCTCACTTCCAGTGTGTGTGTGTGTGTGTCGTTTCTCCCAGTCTGCCATTAATTTTTCAGAGCCCTTCTGGTGTGCGTGCCCGAAGCTCCTGCGCTGTTCTCGCCATCTCTCTCTGTCACTTCTCTGCTCTCCTGCTTCCTGTGCCTCATTCTGTTACTTTTTCTTTGGCTGCCATTCAGTGCCATTGTTTATTGTGCCTTGTGAATCCCTTTGTGGACCCTGTGTGTATTTGCGTCTCTGTATTTGTCCCCACTGCGCAAAACAAAAACGATGAACATAATTAGACAAATGAAAGCTCAGTTCTCACTATCAAGTTGCCCCTACCCCATCCAATCCCATTCCATATATATATATATATATATATATATATATATATATATATATATATATATATATATATATATATATATATATATCTGCACCACTCCATCCATCTTTTGTTCCCTTTTGCACTTCAGCTCCTCTTTCTCATTCTTTCCCTCCACCTCTCCCCTGACGCGCTGGCACGGGGAGCTCCGGAGTTTCCATTTGAATAATCGTGTTTGTCCTGCTTAATGGCGAGCTCCCTCTCAGGCCCTCGCTGCTTATCTTTCATAAACACTCTCGCTCGTCCTGCTATCTCGCTCCCCCTTTCTTGGCACATCCGTATGATTTAGTTTGACCCCCCCCCTCCCCCCACCCCACCCTCACCCCCACCACCCCAAGCTAATGAAAAGTCAAATGGAAACTAATAAAAAACAAGTAGTTGGAGTTTCATTTATTTATTTATTTATTTATTTATTTATTTAACTAGCTTTTAAAGGTGCTTAATCATGACCAGAATGCACCATCTCAGTATTCTTCTTTGAAGCAGGGCAACCTTAAATATGTGGTGGGATTTATTTATTTATTTATTTATTTATTTATTTATTTATTGTCCACTTGTCCTGGTAAGAAACTTCAAATGACAACAGCGAAGTACACTATTACGGATGTGACATACCACTCTACTGACATAGCATTTACTGTAGATATTAGTGTGGTCAGGGGGGCATGGTGGCTTAGTGGTTAGCACATTTGCCTCACATTTCATTCTCATTGGTTGGGGGGTCAAATCCTGCCTCTACCCTGTGTGCACAGTGCTTGCATGTTCTCCCCATGCTTCGAGGGTATCCTCTGAGTACTCTGGTTTCCTCCCCTATACCAAAGACATGCGCTGTAGGCTGTTTGGCATCTCTAAATTGTCCATAGTGTGTGAATGGGTGTGATTGTGCCCTGCAATGGGTTGGCACCCCGTCCCTCGTCATGTGCCCCGAGTTCCTGGAACAGTCTCCAGGCTCCCCCTTGACGCTCTGTAGGATAAGCGGTATGGAAGATGGATGGATGGATGGACATAAGTGTGACATAAAATATGAACTGTACTTTGGTAATAGTAAATCATAATTTTGATCAGCTCTCTGATCATTTTTAGGCATAATTTTAGTAAACGTTCTCATTATTAAGACCACTTAGTGAATGGTAGCCTATAATTTTGTGCAAATTTAATACCTGCCTTTAAGGTGTACTCATTTGTGCATGCAATGTCTGCTCAAAAATGGATTTTCAGGCTCATTAAATCACATTGCTGGTGCAAAATGAACTGACTTGTATTGACCTTTTAGCCAGACATGGCCCAAGTTGCATATTAACTAAGCAAAACACACGAAACAAGACAACATTGGTTATTTTGCTCGTTCGCAGACCCTGGTAGTAAAACAGCCCGTACAGGATTTCGTAAGTTTTTTTTGGCCCAAATCTTGGAAAAATTGCGAGCTCCTCCAAATATTGCCGTGCTTGATTTTGCGTTGATTTCTGCGATCGCGAAATCCTGGAGTAATGGAAAATACGTTTGCACATGTTTAGGCGTAAACTAAGCAATCCATTTGTGTGTGGATTAGATGGAGGGGTTTGAATTGAATATTTGCAGAATGAACGCGTGCATTTGTGTTGCCCTACTGGTGTGGATTCATGCCAGTTACCGAATATTATAGCTCCCAATTGTGGCACATTCTCAGCCTACTAATTGTGAAGGCTTTCATTTTGTTTTTTTCATTTATTTGTTTATTCAGTCGTTCTGAGGCAGGTGTTTTGCATGCAACAGTGCTTAAGTATAGCAAAACTGCTTCACACTCAACTGAGGTGAGACAAGTTAGATTTTGGCAATAATAAGCAGAAAATACCTTGATTGATCGAGCAATTATATGATTAAAATATTTTCTAAATATGTTTTAGGTTTCTCAATGAATTCTCCATTTTATGTGCTAGTGCTGGCAGAACTAAAAACACATCACACTTCAAAATCCAGATTAATAGGGCCGTCCATCCCTCCTGAGGTGGTGTGTTGGAAAATGCCACTAGCTGACTGCCAAATGGCTCCCAACTCTCTTGATAAGTAGGGTATGAAATAATGGTTTCTCGACCCTCTGTAGTGTACAATATGCCAAATAGTCTGAGTTGCCATTTGGGATTTAATCATAAACTGAATTTTGACCTTTTGCGGCACAGAAATGTTCTTTGTACTGATGGGCATTATACTTATTGGGCATTAGTGATTCAACTCTTTCTAAGGCACCTGATTAAAGTGAACTTTACAAGTTTTTCATCTGTACAGTATGGAGGACATTATACCTTTTCAATCAGTTCTTGGTGTTGGCTCGCTCTTTGCACGTTTACCACTGATCCCGTAATACTGAGCCAGCTACAGTATCCACAAGTAACACAAACCACTATCCATTTGCTGTGACAATACAAACATGTCACAGTTCTTTTGACCCTCATGCTGTACATATGGGTGACCGATGAATGACACACCAACATGAAGCATTGTAAGTTGCCAGAACAGCTTCAGGGCACCTTACTGTAACTGTACTGGAAGAATGACAACAGTTCCGCCAAATGATATTCCTTTATCTTAGGTGTTTAGGTAATGGTGGAGATAAACGCTGCCTAACACGTCCCTTCGAAAGCTATCAATCAGGTTGAGATGTGGTGAGTCTGAAGACTATAATGTCTGATTTACATCACTTACGTGATTATCAAACCATTCCATGGTTCAGACCCCTCATGCCCTATGTATGGTGGAGGAGTCCATCCCAGAGGTGACCACTTTCGTTAGGATAGAATTGTTTCAGAATGGGTGATTGGTCAGACAAATAAATGCCTCCCTAACAGAGCTGTCAGTTTCTCTCTCTCTCTCTCTCTCTCTCTCTCTCTCTCTCTCTCTCTCTCTCTCTCTCTCTCTCTTTTTTTTAAAAAACTTTTTGAACCATGTGTATGTTACCTAGCTTTAAAAATGAAACATTTAGTACAAAATATATTTTATTGTCTGAAAAGCTATTCATTACTGTGAGTAGTAATAGTCCGTCAGTGCTAAAAAAAAAAAAAAAAAGTGCTAATGATATCTGCAGTTTCTCAAAACACTATAATTACTGCCCTAATTCATTATGATATGGATATTAATTAAGGAATAAAATGCAATAGATCATGCTGTTATAGAAGAAGAAGAAAAAAGAGGGATGCAATGCAAAGCGGACATCCACTAGTACCCCAGAGTTAATTGGGCTTTTAGGCTTTAATCATTCAATTGGGATCTACTCTCATCCAACAGCATCCAGTTCAGCTTGTTCTTGCAGTACTGAAAGCAGGTCATGCTGAGTAAGAATGAAAGAACTGTGAGAATATATTTCTACAAAATAGTAATAATAATAATACCTTATGTGTTACATAGTATTGGCGGGGGGGACTCCTCAGGTGTGTAGCATCCACCTGGATGATGTGACAGCAGCCATAGTGCACCAGAATGCCCACCACACACCAGCTATTAGTGGAGAGGAGATTAAGGGATGGGGATTATTAGGGGGCCATGACACAGGGGTTATACCCCTACTCTTTTACGATAAGTGTCCTGGGATTTTTATTGACTACAGAGAGTCAGAACCTTGGTTTAACATCTCCCCGTCACTATACTGGGGCATTAGGACCCCTACAGACCGCAGGGTGAGCACCCCCTGCTGGCCTCCTTAATACCACTTCCAGCATCAACCTTAGTTTTCCCCAGGAGGTCTCCCAACCACATACTGGCCAGACTCAACCCTGCTTAACTTCAGAGGGAAACCAGGTGAGAACTACAGGGAGCCCACCCTCTTCTCATGTCTGGGAATATTTACCTCTCCCAAAGGTTGTAAAAGGTGTCCTAACTTTTTGCCTAGTCTAAATGATTGTGTTTCCAGATTGCCGTGTGGTGCGTAAAATCCAAGCTTTAACCCCTCCGATCTACTCACAGTCTAGTCATCTCCTTTCAGATTTAAACATGCAGTAGTTTGGGCGCAACACCAACTCTCTTATGTGAAAACCCATTATAAAAACGACATTATAATTAAGGAATAAAACATTACAGGGTATGCTGGTTGGAGTTAAATAATCCCTGGCGGGGTGATGTGATACTGTACGTCCCGATGCAAACAGAAGGAACAGTTTTCAATGATTTTCAATGTTCAATTTATGAATGAATGATCATGCTTTTTAACCATTTATAGTTACATGTAATGTTATCGAACATCAATGGGGGATGTTAGTTCCTGTTACGACTCTCTCGTGAAAAAACGCAGCTTGTCATGTTACAGAGAATCCACAAAGTGCATAGACGTCTGCCGTGAAGACTACTCAGTGCTGGGTAACTTGCTGACTGTACGTGCTGAAACTGGAGACTCCTTCCATAAATGTTAAATAAAAATCTCCTTAAGCGCAAGCTTCTCCATATCAAAGATTGTACAGTGTTTTTGTTAAATATTTGCTTAATCCGTCTTAGATTATGTGGAGTGTCTGCCATACAAATCACTAGTGTATTAGTCGTTACTATGGAAATGTTTTTATAACCGTATCATTTGAATCGCAGCTGCGAAACTACTGTCAGAGCCTGTCTGCGGTATAAGATTGATAGCCAGCGACAACCGAGCTGAGTTTTAGTCCGCGAGTTTGTTTTGATCTGACGTTACGTTCGTGAATGAGAAGTTCCGTGAGATTCGAGAGACATTATATAAAATGGTGCTGTGGCTTATTCCTGAAATGTGGGTGGTTTGATGTTAGAAGGATGATTCAGGACAAAAAATAAATACATAAAACAGTGACGTGTGTCACTATGTCTGTTATATTTTCAGTTGTATAAATCCTCATGTTTTGCCCAGGAATTAGCAGCATTAGTTTTCCTCACACCTCCAGGGTCGGGGGTTCGATTCCCTGTGTGTGCGGAGTTTGCATGTTCTCCCAGTGCTGCGGGGGTTTCCTCCGGGTACTCCGGTTTCCTCCCCCAGTCCAAAGACATGCATGGTAGGCTGATTGGAATGTCCAAAGTGTCTGTAGTGTATGAATGGGTGTGTGATTGTGCCCTGCGATGGATTGGCACCCTGTCCAGAGTGTACCCCGCCTTGTACCTTGGGATAGGCTCCAGGTTTCCCCATGACCCTGAAAAGGAGTAAATGATATAAGATGGATGGATGGATATACCAATGAATAACCAGATTAAGGGGGTACTCAAGCAAGTTTAAAAAGTGAAACTGAAAGTAAATTTTTTGGGGGGATTTTCCATGGTAAAGTCCTTTCACTTTTCTTTTGAGGGAATTTCCACTTTTAATCCTCCAGCCTCCCACAGGTTTGTATGTATTTATGCCTCATTTCTATGTGAACAATCTTCTGATAACTGTTAACATCCCTACTACCTTAATAATAATAATAATAATAATAATAATAGTAATAATTACTACCTTGAGCCTTTCCAGAGCTCAAGGACGCTTTACAATAGCAATGCACTTATACAGGCACAATGAACAATCACGGACACACACAGAAATTCAAAAATACAGTACAGATAGTATGGTCATTAAGAAAGATGCAGAGCAGATTAGGACAGATAACATTACGAAAACAGATACGTTTTAAATTGGGATTTGAACTCTGAGATGGACGTGATGACCCTATTATACAAGTAGGCAAAATTCAGTACACCAAAGGAGAAATACCCGGATGACCTACTGCTTCCACTGAGATTCTGCAGAAGGGAACCAATGGACACTGCGCTATCCCATAAGGCAACGGGACTTGTGCGGAAGAGCTGTCAAAATCAAAAATATCGGAAGGCAGTGTGTCGGCTCTTTTTAAGTTGTACGTCACATGACAGTACAAACATGGCGGATGTGGTATGTCCGGATTGTATTCATACTACTGACACGTATAGGCTATTGATCAGTATGTATTGTATCGACGGCCGAGCAGTAGGTCACAGTACCCAGTCACTGGACTACCTGCTGTAAACTTTTATTTAGCAGTTCGACAGTTTGTTCTGTGCAGTATAGCGGTGTGTATCGGGATATGTAATGAAATAAAAAAGCAGCTACATGGCTTCTAGCTTCTTTTTTTTTAATGGGTTTCCTGTAGGCATTCTGAAGGCAATCTGCCCGTAATGAAACTGAACCTCTGCTGTGACGTGATGGAGCCAGTGGTGTTTTATTGCTGCATTTCCTTCACAGAGGCTGTTTGACTGACTTCATCTAGGAAAAGAAAAGTGCTACTTGACTGAAGTATGCCTGAAGCCTGAAGTATGACTGTAGCCAGTGTAGCGATACAACACTGTTGTGTGAGAGGAGTGTTGGACCGTGCTCTCGGAAGAAGCCCTCATACACCCGTACCAGTGAAGGAGATCGACATGTAGATACATGATTTCTCCATCTCTTTCTGCCACTGTGTTAGGTCTCTCTCTCTCTCTCTCTCTCTCTCTCTCTCTCTCTCTCTCTCTCTCTCTCTCTCACACACACACACACACACCTGAAGTGAGTTCCCAGCATGTGTGTAGCGTGTCTAACAGGCGGTGTGTGTGTGCGTAGGTGTGTGTTTATCCATCAGGATGAAGCTGTTATTTCTCTCTACGATACAAGGTTGTATGAGTGTGTGTGGCTGTGTGTGTGTGTGTGTGTGTGTGTGTGTGTGTGTGTGTGTGTGTGTGTGTGTGTGTGTGTTTTGGTTAATGTGAGTAAAAGGCACACAATTACAAGAGGCTGGATTTGCGTGTCACTGGGTCTGTTTGAACACATTTGTGAAGCGTTGTTATATTTTGTATTATTATAAGTGATGTTTGTTTATCTGAGTGTAGCAGGCCAGGAAAACCATATGGCATGTGTGGTGATGGATTTTCATTACATATGTAGATGAACTAAACATCTGTGTGTGTGTGTGTGTGTGTGTGTGTGTGTGTGTGTGTGTGTGTGTGTGTGTGTGTCCTAAACACTGCGGTCCTCTTGAAAATCCACATGCTGATGAATCCTCAAGTCTTTACCTCGTTCCAGGATGTTACCTTGATGTTCAGTGTGTGTATTCTCAGTGGCTTTGCAATTCAACGATCCGATAAAGATGTCACAAATTCACAGTTATTAAAGCCTCTGTGTGTGTGTGTGTGTTGTGTAGGTAGACCGTAGAGGAACATACATATTCGATTATATTCCGTTTAATCAGCTATTTTACGCTTTTTGTTCCACATAAGTTAACGTTTAATGACAAGTTAATGATGAGACACTTGATCGTGTTTTTTTTTTTTTTTCCCTCACTGAACTCCAAAATGAGTCTCGTGGACAGTCTTGTCTGGGCTGCGTGGGTGTGTAGTACTGACAATGGGCCTCATTTATCAAGCCAGATATGAACAGAGCTATTCATAAATCGTCCGCAGGAGCATGTGCATGAGAAGTTTTCACGGTATTCATGAAAAATGCAATTTTGGAAGGGAAAAACAAAGATGCATATCCTATTCGTGCTCCTGAGCGTGGGTAATTTTATGCGTAACAAGAGTAAATAATGTAAACCTCGACTGAATTCATAGAAATCGGGTTGAATTACTGCACTTACGTTGTCAATAGCTTGTATGATACGCACATTCACTTAATAGAATATTTTGTAAAACCCGGTCAATTCGTATTAAAGGCATTAACTGAAGTCACTTGATAATATCACATGAAAATAAAATATAGACGAATAAGTCACGCTGTTAAGAATGCTGTTATATAAAAGGAGAACAGGGTCAGGCATCTTCTTTTACTCTATTTTATCAGTCCGTACAGGATTCCGCCGAGTTTGTTTTTGTGATTGTTGCGGCTAAAAAGGCTTGATTTTGCAATGGCTTTTTTTTTTTTTTTTTTCTTCAAAATTTGTGATGCGGAATTTGTGGGCTTTTTTTTTTTTTTTTTGCAGAAAGCTACTTGAATTGCTGAAATTGCAGTTGCACGAAATTGTTTTGCACGCTCTTTTGACGGTGATGTTCGGTGGTAAATGAGACCTTTTCGCTGTACTCATGTTCGACACGTGAATCAAAGAGGGCTTTGGCTGAATGCGTGTCGTGACGAGGTCACATGTTTTGGCCCAAATCTTTGTCTTGGCCCAAATCTGCGGTGTAATATATATATATATATATATGTATATATATATATATATATATATATATATATATATATATATATATATATATTATATATATATGTATATGTGTATGTGTGTATATATATATATATATATATATATATATATATATATATATATATATATATATATATATATATATATATATATATATATATATATATATATATATATGTGTGTGTAAAATACCACACACTCACATGCAGTACCTCAATACCTGCATTATGAAACCCCAACTCTGTATCACATGTGAATTAGCCAATCATAGCTGAATTCGGATCAATGTTTCCTTAGCTGTTGCTGATAAAACAAGCCACCCTTCTGCCAGCCAAGTAAAAAAAAAATAAAATAAAAAAGCTAGATCTTTGGTCAAATTTGCCTATACTTATCAAATAGATAAATGTGTGTCTGATTCAGCTGTGCTTGAGGAGTAAATAATGGATGTGGAGGTCGAATTCACTTTCCAGGTAAACAGCATGTTGTTTGTTACTTTTATGGGGTAGTCAATTTTATTATAGCCGTAGCTTTGATATTCTCTGTGAAGTGTACCCTCGAAACTCTAGAAGCTCAGTGATCTAGCTTATACGCTCTTCCTGGATGTCTCGTACAAGCAGGACTGGCACAATTAGATTATTCTCACCTCACTGCTAATCTGTAAACAGACCTGGATAGTTTTAGGTGATTGACACTAATCATGAGGTTCCAAACAGTTATTGCATATTGTCACTGACATATATGATCGTTATTCTCAGTAAAGATGTTCGAGTAAACTGTTTTGTGGTGACACCATAGAATGTTTAGCGACGTAATTAGTGAAGCCACACTTGTATGAATGTGCTGTAGATTACCACAGAACATATAATCATACATAGTATTTACCACTGCATGCAAAACAGGAAAACGCAAATGGGTTACTCATTCATTCATTCATTCATTCATTCATTCATTCATTCATTCAGTCCGTCAGTTCAGAGTTTTTTGTGCTTTCGTAGTCTTGCGCAGTGATGTTTGTTGGTAAATGAGACCTTTCAACTGTGTGCATGTTGTGATGATGTCACATGACACGTCTTGGCCCAAATCTGTGGAAAATCTGCGTTAATATTGAAAAATTGCAAGCTCCTCCAAATATTGTGGACTTTTTGATTTTTGTATTCATTTCTGTATCGCAAAATCACTAAATCCTGGAGAGACTCATTCATTCATTCATTCATTCATTCATCTTCAATACTTCATTACAACACTTTAATACGTAACCAGGATGGTCAGGGCCACTGTAGCCTCAAATTGGCTTTGCCAAATTGGCCTGGATGGGACACCAGTTCATCACAAGACCCCATGCACGCACACATTCACACACGCATTCATACCTTGGAGGCAATTTAGAGACACTGGTCCACCTAGCAGCGTGTTTTTTGGGAGACGGGAGGAAATCAGAGGAACGTGTTGAGCTCCAGACCGACAGAGCTCAGGATCAATCCGGGCCTGAGAGCCCGGAGCTGCGAGGCAGAAAACATCACCCACTGTGCTACCATGCCGCACCAAGTCTTGTGAGGATTTGCAGTTCTTTTCCAGTCTAACAAGCAAGCAGAAACGTCGATCACCTATATATTCAGTGTTGAGAAACGGCTGTGCGTGCGCATTATTATGCTAATGCTTAGATTATAAAAAGTAGCATCACCCCAGCAGATAAGACTCTTACAAACAGGTGTGTGACAATTCATTATCAGCCGAAATTTCCTCCAGCAGGTGTACAGAGCATATTTTGTGTCCCATTTTGATGAATCATGTTCACAGCATTTATAACGTAACAGCTGAATCAGAGGCAAAGAAATCAACGTTCCCCTCAGTGATGCATTATATTGACACAGTCCTCACTTCCTTGGTTATGTATATGATAGTTTGGGGATATATTGGGGTTATATTTTCAAAGTCTGGCAACACAGAGTATTAATTAAAGGTATTAGTTAAATATAAGCAGACAGATGTGTGTGTGTGTGTGTGTGTGTGTGTGTGTGTGTGTGTGTGTGATGGGATACTGTTGGGATACTGTTCAAAAGCATTAGCAGTGTGTGCTACTTCCTTCCTTAATATTTAATAAAAGCCTGTATTCTAATAGTCCCATATAATTACTGCGCTGCCTCATACTATTACTCAGATCTGTGCTGCTAAGTGGAAGTGTTATTTTTAGATTTTATTAATGATATTTTACTGACATAAACAGCCCTCTCTCTCTCTCTCTCTCTCTCTCTCTCTCTCTCTCTCTCTCTCTCCCCACAGAAAGTGATATCATGTGCTTGTGAATTTCTGTTCTCACTTTCTTGCTGGTCTCATCAGAGGTGTTCGAGCGTATGTAACTGCAAGTGTGTCAGACGTCTGGGTGCAAATGAGACTGCCAAAGACAAAAATATTGCCTTCATTCACTCGCTTTCTCGCTCACTAACTCGCTCCCTAAGTCATATTTTCTCTCGCGCATATACACATAAACACAGAGCCCTGTTTGGCACGAAATGCACGAAACCAAAACACTTCCCATCTTCTTTACCATGTCTTTCACACCTTTAACGCTCGCTTTTCGTCCCCAGTGTGTTGATCTTTTTTTTTCTTGATCTGCACCTCCACCCTACTCTTTCTCTCTCTGTCTCTCTCGGGTTTTCTTTCTTTCTCTGCATCTGTGTCGGAGAGCTCCGGTTACACAGCGAGCTCTGCCCAAAGAAAAGTTTGACCGTGAGAGTTTGATCAAATTAAAAGAGCTGAAAGAAAGGCAGGGAGAAAGCCAGGGAGAGAGGAAAGGTCAACATATAAAGGGAAGTAACAAGAGGAGAGCCATGACTGTCCTTGTTTTCTCCGCATCTTTCTTTCCAGTGCTGTTTTGTCTCTTCTCCCCCACTCTCCGGAGACCAGCTTGTGAAAATCGATCACTACACAGCTCTTTCTCTTTGCTCGCCATTCTCTTCTTTCATCCTCCTTTTGCTTGTTTTCTCCCCATATCCCTTCGGCACATCTTACAGCATTTCTGAAGTAAATCAGAGGAGGGGGGTGTGTTTATGAAGAAGACGGCATCGGATTCAGGGACACGGCTTATTTGGTAAAGTCTTTCGTCCTCCTGCGTGTTGCTGATGTGGAATGACAGAAGAAGGCGACTGTGTGCTGTGATATGACTGGCTGACTTGCTTCCACACACTATCTTTTGACTATTTAGATTTTGGCTTTAAAAAAGGACATCTAGATATTGCCTGGTTTACATGCACATAAATATCCTGATATTAATCGGAATTTGGCAAAATTCTAATTAGTACTGAGTCATGTAAACACCCTAATCTGATTGCCCGATTCAGATTAAGACAATATTCTGATTCCCACCCTTGGAATATATCTGTTTTTATTGGAAAATTGTCACATGTAAACACCATATTCAGAAAATCCACTGAAAGAAGATATACACACGTGCTCAGTCCACAAGGAATTATGGGTGCTAACAGATGCTTAGCGGCAGGCTAGGTGTTCAGGAATGGCAACTCTTAATGGCAATACTTACAGGAACCATGTATACAGGAATATTCTTATGCCTGTACGCATATAAACAACATATTCAGAAAATGGCTGCAATCTGAATATAGAACGGAATTTGATGTGCATGTAAATGTAGTCATTGTTGAAGAAGATGTGACGTTGGAATCAGGAAAAACTGTACGTATGCATCATATTCACCATATGCATTATGGGGGTTTAAGCCTGTAAGTATCACCATAAACTGTGTTTCACTAAAAAAAAGTTACTTACTCTGTAGACTTACTCTTGCAATTCCTATCAAAACTATCCGTACGTTTACATGGACAACAATAATCTGATATTAACCCGATTAAGACGATATTCTGATTAAGAAACTAGCATGTAAACAGCGATTATTTATGACCTTAATCTGGCTAAAGTCATACTCTAAGTAAACACTAATCGAATTAAGACATGTGGAGTATTCCTGTTTTAGTCGTATTATCGAAGTGCATTACAGACATGTACACTCCTTAATCACACTATTAACGTCGTGTGAGAGTTTTCACCGCATTTTGCGACTGGACACATACGCACATGGTGGTGGTCAACCGTTTGACGGCAAACAAAAGAGCACGGCTGCGTCCGAAACCACGTACTTACGTGCTACAGTATATAGTAAGTGAAATACACGTATTTCGGCTACTATATAATAGGTAAGTACGCGGTTTGGGACACAGCCCACAGCTTCAAGCAGTCATCTATTTGCATGTATAGCATGATAAATAATTATCTTCACTTGAAGCTTTCGTAAAATTAAAAATAAAAACACCCAAAACTGTATACGGGACCATAACTAAGACCAACTGTATATTGATACGTGAAATTCTGGAGGGAACATCGGACGGTGTGGCGTGGGGACGTAATGATGTGTGTCATTATGTAATTACGTGTATCCGCATACGGGGTAAAGGCGCAAGGGTAATCGTCTCTGTTCCGCCATTTCTGGGGCAAACAAAATGGTGAAACTAGTAAGATCTACTGAATGGCAGTATTGCAAATCACAATTCTAATAAGGTAACTTTGTTAAAAATGATTTATGCCTAAGTAGCATTGAATTCTTGAATCTGATAGGTCAAAGGGTGTCGATTAAATTTTTATACCCGCAGCTCTGACAGCAGTGCCACCTGCAAGACAAATCCCAGTTTTATACTGTATCAATGCTTTCATTCTAATATACAGAGTGTTCCAAAAGTCTCCACACATAGGGGACTACAGCATGTTTCCAGCACCACGTCAGTCGTGCTTTCGTCTGTGGATGTTCATGGACATCCATTTCTTCCTCCGGTCTTTTTGAATTTCTTAATAAGTTTAGCAGCAGTGTTGTGTGTGTGTGTGTGTGTGTGTGTGTGTGTGTGTGTGTGTGTGTGTGTGTGTGTTTCCATGTTTCCTGTGAAAGTCCATCGCAACCTTGCGACAGCTTCCCAATACGGCCATGAGAATGATTTCAATACGTTCTTCTTTTGTCAAATGCATTGTTGAGGCTTAAAAGATTATATTTAATATAAACTAAGTATAAAAAAAGACATTTTAGAAGACATTTTGCTAAAAAAAAGAAAAGAAAAAAAAAGTGTTAATTTCCCCTATGTTTGGAGACTCTTGGGACACCTGTTTTATCGTTTCTACAGTAACCACTCATTCACTGGGACTTATATACTGCATGCACCACATGATCTAAGACTAATAATAAATGGGTTAAATAAAGTTGTTAATTAACGAAGGCGAATAAAATGTATAATCATAGATTTGGTGAACCTTATATGATTCACGGAAGGAGTCTAGAGTGCCAAGCGCTTTGTAACAGTTCAAAGAGTTTGCAGTTCTTGGTAACAGGACAAGCTGTATTTTTCTTTCTTTTTTTTTTTTTGCTTTACTAATATCAAGAAAGAAAAAAAAACTGGTGTGAGAACGAATGCCACCGAATGATAACCTGTCTTGTGGACATTTCACAACAATAAATGTAGCTACAATTGGTTAAAAAGTACAACAGGATGTGTTGTTCATTAGTAAATTAAAACTGGTAATTGTTGGGAGATTGTTGTGGTAGAAGAAGAATAAAACGCATTAGGACATGCTGATTAGGACACAAGGACCGCAATCTGCGTCTCTGCTTCGCATCACGCCAAAGTATTGTTGATGTATTTTCTAAAAACAGCACACCCAAAAAGTGTTGTTTTCCCTAATATAATTTATTAAAGGTGTAAAAAAAAAAAAAAATAAAAAAAAAAAAGACTTACAGAATGAATCCTTAACATAAGCATTTAAATTTTTGGAAATTTGAAACCCATATTTGTATTGTCTAATTTAGTTTTTTTTGCCATTATTGCCAGCTAATGAGAGCTGAAACCTTTCCTCATCTTACAACTGGGAAATATCTGTCTGCAAGTACATGCTTATGAAAAGGTCATTATATGTTCAAAAATAAAACCTCGCCGTTCACATCATAAGTAGCTTTTGTTTGAGTGATCGCTGGCGCTGCAGTAATGCTAATTTGTGCTAGCACAGCCATGGGATTTGTAATATTACTGTATGTTAGTGCCAAACTAATCCTGCTATACTTTCTTATAAGCTGTAATTCTGAGTAGAGCACCTACTGTATATTAAAAAAATCACTAAATAACTGGTTTTACATTCATGCTTCACTGCGTATATATCGAATAATAATACTTTATCATTTCTAATCTGTCCTGTCCAGTACTGGCAGTCTTCCCCATAGACCTTTAACAGATCATTTACTGTTTACTGGTGTAGCTCACAAAAAATAGACTCTCCTTCATTTTAATCCTGCTTTATGTCAATTTTATTAGTGCACCTATAAATCTGTGAGGCAGTGATACACTGTGTTTTTTTGTTTGTCATGGCTTCTCTCAGAGTTTCTTCATGTCATATCGGAGACGGTTTCTTCACTGCTGTCAGTTGCTCGTTAGGAGTCCGGATCTGACTGCTGTGTGACGATAGAAAAAGATACTCATGAAAACATCCCATTAGTTTCTTAATTAGCGCCATACTTTTTACCTAAAAGGCATTCAGGTAGCAGAGTGCTCGGAAAAATTACAAACGGCTTCTTTAATAAGTAGCTGATTATATTTCTAAACAGATTTTTTCCTCCAACAGGCCATTAGGCAAATAAAATGCTTTATCTTTCCCCTTCCTGTTCCTTATTAATGTATTTTTCACACTGTGTTGCTGTCGGTCTGTATCACATGAATGATCAGTGTGTGAATGCCTTACAGTAATATATGTCCATGTCAGATGCATTAGACAATCCTTCTACTGTAGGTGTGCTAAATAAAATGCTTTTAGTCATAAATAAATAAATAAAAAAAGAGTCATATTTCACTTGACTTATACAGAACACACAGTGAATGTTTACCAGAATGCTATGGAAAGGTGTTTACTTACAGTTTAAACTTGTTTTTACTGTTTCATCTTATAGCATTTGTCTGTCACTAGAGGTGAGAGATATGACAAAAATAGCACAATTCTCAAAGGCATTTCTACGATACATGATGCGTATCATGATACATAGGTTTGCTCACATTACAGTGGTGTTACATTTTTAAACAATGTTAGAAATAATAACAAATGTATTATTATTATTATTATTATTATTATTAGGGGGCAAGCACTGAAGATGCATAGTCACCCTATTATTATTCACCTTCTACCTCTTCTGGCTAGGTTGTGAAATTTGGCATGCTGAGTGCAGAGGCTCTAAGGAACATTCTGACCAAATTTGGGCCAAGTGCTGCCAATGCTGTAGCACCACCATCGGATCAAATTTTGACCTAACTTGGAAGTACGTTTATGATCATAAGTTTTGAGCCGTGCGTCCAAAATGTAAAAGGCTAGCATTCCTGGAGTACCTGGGTCAAGATGAGTGCACCAATATGACATCAAATTCAAGTATTTAGATTTTCTGCTATACCTCTTGTTTGGTGGCTTCGCTGTCAGATTCATTGGCCCATTATGGGCAAACCGTTGGGAGTATTCAAAATTCTTTTGATAACTTTTGTGAGGCTTGCTCTGAAGATGATGTGTACCAAATTTGGTGATGATTGGTGATGGTCACCTCATGAGTGACACTACAACTCACTCTTGAATCCCTTTGCTAAACTTATGGCTCTGCGACTGACTGAGTCTGGGTGCTTGCAGCTTTTATTATTATTAATAATAATAATTATAATTATTATTATTCAATCCATAAGATGGGGGCATGAGGCCCAAGGTGGGGGACACCCTGGATGTGCCAATCCATCGTAGGGCACGATCACACACCCATTCATTCACTATGGACATGCTAATCAGCCTACGATGCATGCCCTTGGACTGGGGGAGGAAACCGGAGTACCTGGAGGTACTCCCCAAAGTACAGGGAGAACATACAAACTCCAAACACAGGGCCGCAACGGGAATCGAAACCTCAACCCTGGAGGTGTGAGGCAAACGTACTAACCACTAAGCCACCGTGCCTCCCCAGTATTATTATTATTATTAAATGTATGTATAATTAATTGATTCTTACTTTTTATATTAGAAAAAATAAATATTTATTTATTTAATAAATTTGTGTGAGTGAGTTTTTACATATTCACAGTACATTTCTGTTGCCCAGGTGCACAAAACATCCACAGTGTGACGGCGGCTTGTCTTAAGAGCTTGCAGGTTTTATCCTCGTAATGTGCAAGATGCAGGTTGTATAACACATTTAGGGTGTGGATATGAAGATATGTCTGTGAATCAAATTGTGTCAAATCTGATCTGATTCAGATTCAGTATTAAATGAGTGTTCAATAGTAAATAGAAATGATTGACATAGTTAAAAAATTATTTATATGATTCCTGTAGGTGTGTATAGTATGTACACCGATCTATGTGGTTATGTGCCTTTGCCCCATTTTCTGTACTCTCTCTCTCTCTCTCTCTCTCTCTCTCTCTCTCTCTCTCTCTCTGGTAAGTGTACACAGGGGATCGCAGTATTTCATTAGATTTATTACACAGTGTGCTGCACTACTGCACCACTGAGACCACTCTCTTCACTGTTCTCTTCCCCTTTATTTCTCATCCTCTCATCCCCTCTACTCCCCCCCTCTCTCTCCCTCACTCAAATTCCCTCTCTCATGCTTTGCACTTCTTTCTTTCTTTCTGTCTGTCTGTC